>NC_073241.2:17647500-17680000 GCF_029281585.2 Gorilla gorilla gorilla
CCATTCCATTCCATTCCATTCCAATCCACTCCGTTCTACTCGGGTTGATTCCGTTCCATCCCATTCCATTCCATTCCATTCCATTCCATTCCATTCCATTTCAATCCATTCCATTCTCCTCGGGTTGATTCCATTCCATTCCATTCCATTCCATTCCATTCCATTCCATTCCAGTCCATTCCAATCCATTCCATTCTACTCGGGTTGATTCCATTCCATTCCATTCCAATCCATTCCATTCCATTCCATTCCATTCCATTCCATTCCTTTCGATTCCATTCCATTCCATTCCATTCCATTCCATTCCATTCCATTCCATTCCATTCCATTCCATTCTATTGCATTCCATTCCATTCCATTCCATTCTGTTCTACTCGGGTTGATTCCAATCTATTCCATTCCATTCCATTCCGTTACATTCCATTCCATTCCATTCCATTCCATTCCGTTCCATTCCATTGCATTCCATTCCAGTCCATTCCAATCCATTCCATTCTACTCGGGTTGATTCCATTCCATTCCATTCCATTCCATTCCATTCCATTCCATTCCATTCCATTCCATTCCATTCCATTCCAATCCATTCCATTCTACTTGTGTTGATTCCATTCCATTCCATTCCATTCCATTCCATTCCATTCCATTCCATTCGGTTCCATTCCATTCCATTCCATTCCATTCCATTCCATTCCATTCCATTCCATTAAATTTTATTCCATTCCATTCCATTCCATTCCTTTCCTTTCCATTCCATTCCATTCCATTCCATTACTTTGTACTCGGGTTGATTTCATTCCATTCCATTCCATTCCATTCCATTCCATTCCATTCCATTCCACTCGATTCCATTCCATTCCATTCCATTCGATTGCATTCCATTCCAATCCATTCCGTTCTACTCGGGTTGATTCCATTCCATTCCATTCCATTCCATTCGATTCCATTCCATTCCATTTCAATCCATTCCATTCTACTCGGGTTGATTCCATTCCATTCCATTCCATCCCATTCCATTCCATTCCATTCCATTCCATTCCATTCCAATCCATTCCATTCAACTCGGGTTGATTCCATTCCATTCCATTCCATTCCATTCCATTCCATTCCATTCCATTCCATTCCAATCCATTCCATTCAACTCGGGTTGATTCCATTCAATTCCATTCCATTCCATTCCATACCATTAAATTTTATTCCATTCCATTCCATTCCATTCCTTTCCATTCCATTCCATTCCATTCCATTCCATTACGTTCTACTCGGGTTGATTTCATTCCATTCCATTCCATTCCATTCCATTCCATTACATTCCATTCCATTCCATTCCTTTCGATTCCATACGATTCCATTCCATTCCATTCCATTCCAATCCATTCCATTCTATTCGGGTTGATTCCATTCCATTCGATTCCATTCCATTCTATTCCATTCCATTCCATTTCAATCCATTCCATTCTACTCGGGTTGATTCCATTCCATTCCATTCCATTCCATTCCATTCCATTCCATTCCATTCCATTCCATTCCATTCCATTCCAGTCCATTCCTATCCATTCCATTCTACTCGGGTTGATTCCATGCCGTTCCATTCCATTCCATTCCATTCCATTCCATTCCATTCCTTTTGATTCCATTCCATTCCATTCCATTCCATTCCATTCCATTCCATTCCATTCCATTCCATTCCATTCCATTCCATTCCATTCTATTGCATTCCATTCCATTCCATTCCATTCCGTTCTACTCGGGTTGATTCCAATCTATTCCATTCCATTCCATTCCATTACATTCCATTCCATTCCATTCCATTCCATTCCGTTCCATTCCATTCCATTCCATTCCAGTCCATTTCAATCCATTCCATTCTACTCGAGTTGATTCCATTCCATTCCATTCCATTCCATTCCATTCCATTCCATTCCATTCCATTACATTCCATTCCAATCCATTCCATTCTACTCGGGTTGATTCCATTCCATTCCATTCCATTCCATTCCATTCCATTCCATTCCATTCCATTCCATTCCATTCCATTCGATTCCATTCCATTCCATTCCATTCCATTCCATTCCATTAAATTTTATTCCATTCCATTCCATTCCATTCCTTTCCTTTCCATTCCATTCCATTCCATTCCATTCCATTCGATTCCATTCCATTCCATTCCATTCCAATCCTTTCCGTTCTACTCGGGTTGATTCCATTCCATTCCATTCCATTCCATTCCATTCCATTCCATTCCATTCCATTCCATTCCATTCCATTCGATTCCATTCCATTCCATTCCTTTAAATTCCCTTCCATTCCATTCCATTCCATTAAATTCCATTGCATTCCATTCCATTCAATTCCATTCCATTCTACTCGGGTTGATTCCATTCCATTCCATTCCATTCCATTCCATTCCATTCCATTCCATTCCATTCCATTCGATTCCATTCGATTCCATTCCATTCCATTCCATTCCATTCCATTCCATTCCATTCGATTCCATTCGATTCCATTCCATTCCATTCCATTCCAATCCATTCCATTCTACTCGGGTTGATTCCATTCCATTCCATTCCATTCCATTCCATTCCATTCCGTTCCATTCCATTCCATTCCATTCCATTCAATTCCATTCCATTCCATTCCATTTGATTCCATTCCATTCCATTCCAATCCATTCCATTCTACTCGGGTTGATTTGATTCCATTCCATTCCATTCCAGTCCAGTCCAGTCCATTCCAATCCATTCCATTCTACTCGGGTTGATTCCATTCCATTCCATTCCATTCCATTGCATTCCATTCCATTCCATTCCAATCCATTCCATTCTACTCGGGTTGATTCCATTCCATTCCATTCCATTCTATTCCACTCCATTCCATTTCATTCCATTCCATTCCATTCCATTCCATTCCAATCCATTCCATTCTACTCTGGTTGATTTGATTCCATTCCATTCCATTCCATTCCATTCCATTCCATTCCATTCCATTCCATTCCATTCCATTCCATTCCATTCCAGTCCATTCCAATCCATTCCATTCTACTCGGCTTGATTTGATTCCATTCCATTCCATTCCATTCCATTCCAGTCCATTCCAATCCATTCCATTCTTCTCGGGTTGATTCCATTCCATTCCATTCCATTCCATTCCATTCCATTCCGTTCTACTCTGGTTGAATTCATTCCTTTCCATTGCATTCCATTCCATTCCATTCCATTCTATGCCATTCGATTCCATTCCATTCCATTTCAATCCATTCCGTTCTACTCGGGTTGATTCCATTCCTTTCCATTCCATTCCATTCCATTCCATTCCAGTCCATTCCAATCCATTCCATTCTACTCGGGTTGATTCCATTCGATTCCATTCCATTCCACTGGATTCCATTCCATTCCATTCCATTCCATTCCGTTCCATTTGATTCGATTCCATTCCATTCCAATCCATTCCATTCCATTCCATTCCATTCCATTCCATTCCATTCCTTTCCATTCCATTGGATTCCATTCCATTCCATTCCATTCCATTCCATTCCATTCCATTCCATTCCATTCCATTCCTTTCCATTCCATTCCATTCCATTCCGTTCTACTCGGGTTGATTCCATTCTATTCCATTCCATTCCATTCGATTCAATTCGATTCCATTCGATTCCATTCCATTCCATTCCATTAAATTTCATTCCATTCCATTCCATTCCATTCCATTCCATTCCATTCCGTTCGATTCCATTCCATTCCATTCGAATCCAATCCATTCCATTCTACTCGGGTTGATTCCATTCCATTCCATTCCATTCCATTCCATTCCATTCCATTCCATTCCATTCCATTCCGTTCCATTCCAATCCATTCCATTCTACTCGGGTTGATTCCATTCCATTCCATTCCATTCCATTCCATTCCAATCAGTTCCATTCTACTCGGGTTGATTGCATTCCATTCCATTCCATTCCATTCCATTCCATTCCATTCCATTCCAATCCATTCCATTCTACTCGGGTTGATTCCTTTCCATTCAATTCCATTCCATTCCATTCCATTCCATTCCATTCCATTCCATTAAATTTTATTCCATTCCATTCCATTCCATTCCTTTCCATTCCATTCCATTCCATTACGTTCTACTCGGGTTGATTTCATTCCATTCCATTCCATTCCATTCCATTCCATTCCATTCCATTCCATTCCATTCCTTTCGATTCCATACGATTCCATTCCATTCCATTCCATTCCAATCCATTCCGTTCTACTCGGGTTGATTCCATTCCATTCCATTCCATTCCATTCGATTCCATTCCATTCCATTACAGTCCATTCCGTTCTACTCGGGTTGATTCCATTCCATTCCATTCCATTCCATTCCATTCCAATCCATTCCATTCTACTTGTGTTGATTCCATTCCATTCCATTCCATTACATTACATTCCATTCCATTCGGTTCCATTCCATTCCATTCCATTCCATTCCATTCCATTAAATTTTATTCCATTCCATTCCATTCCATTCCTTTCCTTTCCATTCCATTCCATTCCATTCCATTACGTTGTACTCGGATTGATTTCATTCCATTCCATTCCATTCCATTCCATTCCATTCCATTCCATTCCATTCCATTCCATTCCACTCGATTCCATTCCATTCCATTCCATTCCATTCCATTCCATTCCATTCCATTCCATTCCATTCCAATCCATTCCGTTTTTCTCGGGTTGATTCCATTCCATTCCATTCCATTCCATTCGATTCCATTCCATTCCATTTCAATCCATTCCATTCTACTCGGGATGATTCCATTCCATTCCATTCCATTCCATTCCATTCCATTCCATTCCATTCCATTCCAATCCATTCCATTCTACTCTAGTTGATTCCATTCCATTCCATTCCATTCCATTCCATTCCATTCCATTCCATTCCATTCCAGTCCATTCCAATCCATTCCATTCTACTCGGTTTGATTCCATTCCATTCCATTCCATTCCATTCCATTCCATTCCATTCCTTTCGATTCCATTCCATTCCAGTCCATTCCAATCCATTCCATTCTACTCGGGTTGATTCCATTCCATTCCATTCCATTCCATTACATTCCATTCCAATCCATTCCATTCTACTTGGGTTGACACCATTCCATTCCATTCCATTCCATTCCATTCCATTCCATTCCATTCCATTCCATTCCATTCCATTCCATTCGATTCCATTCCATTCCATTCCATTCCATTAAATTTTATTCCATTCCATTCCATTCCATTCCATTCCATTCCATTCAATTCCATTCCATTCCATTCCATTCCATTAAATTTTATTCCATTCCATTCCATTCCATTCCTTTCCATTCCATTCCATTCCGTTACTTTCTACTCGGGTTGATTTCATTCCATTGCATTCCATTCCTTTCCATTCCATTCCATTCCATTCCATTACGTTCTACTCGGGTTGATTTCATTCCATGCCATTCCATTCCATTGCATTCCAATCCATTCCGTTCTACTCGGGTTGATTCCATTCCATTCCATTCCATTCCATTCCATTTGATTCCATTCCATTCCATTTCAATCCATTCCATTCTACTCGGGTTGATTCCATTCCATTCCATTCCATTCCATTCCATTCCATTCCATTCCATTCCATTCCATTCCATTCGATTACTTTCCATTCCATTCCGTTCTAATCGGGTTAATTCTATTCCGTTCAATTCCATTCCATTCCATTCCATTCCATTCCATTCCATTCCATTCCTTTCCATTCCATTCCATTCCATTCTACTCGGTTTGATTCCATTCCATTCCATTCCATTCCATTCCATTCCTTTCGATTCCATTCCATTCCATTCCATTCCATTCCATTCCATTCCATTCCATTCCATTCCATTCTATTGCATTCCATTCCATTCCATTCCATTCCGTTCTACTCGGGTTGATTCCAATCTATTCCATTCCATTCCATTCCGTTACATTCCATTCCATTCCATTCCATTCCATTCCGTTCCATTCCATTCCATTCCATTCCAGTCCATTCCAATCCATTCCATTCTACTCGGGTTGATTCCATTCCATTCCATTCCATTCCATTCCATTACATTACATTCCATTCCAATCCATTCCATTCTACTCGGGTTGATTCCATTCCATTCCATTCCATTCCATTCCATTCCATTCCATTCCATTCCATTCCATTCCATTCCATTCGATTCCATTCCATTCCATTCCATTCCATTCCATTCCATTCCATTCCATTCCATTCCATTAAATTTTATTCCATTCCATTCCATTCCATTCCTTTCCTTTCCTTTCCATTCCATTCCATTCCATTCCATTACGTTCTACTCGGGTTGATTTCATTCCATTCCATTCCATTCCATTCCATTCCATTCCATTCGATTCCATTCCATTCCATTGCAATCCTTTCCATTCTACTCGGGTTGATTCCATTCCATTCCATTTGATTCCATTCCATTCCATTCCATTCCATTCCATTCCATTCTGTTCTACTCGGGTTGATTTCATTCTATTCCATTCCATTCCATTCCCTTCCATTCCATTCCATTCAATTCCATTCGATTCCAATCCATTCCATTCCATTAAATTCCATTCCATTCCATTCCATTCCATTCCATTCCATTCCATTCCATTCCATTCCATTCCATTCCATTCAATTCCATTCCGTTCTACTCGGGTTGATTCCATTCCTTTCCATTCCATTCCATTCCATTCCATTCCATTCCATTCCATTCCATTCCATTCCATTCCATTCCATTCCATTCCGTTCTACTCGGGTTCATTCCATTCCATTCCATTCCATTGCATTCTATTCCATTGAATTCCCTTCCTTTCTAATCCATTCCATTCCATTCCATTCCATTCCGTTGTACTCGGGTTGATTCCATTCCATTCCATTCCATTCCATTCCATTCCATTCCATTCCATTCCATTCCATTCGATTCCATTCGATTCCATTCCATTCCATTCCATTCCATTCCATTCCAATCCATTCCATTCTACTCGGGTTCATTCCATTCCATTCCATTCCATTCCATTCCATTCCATTCCATTCCATTCCATTCCATTCGGTTCCATTCGGTTCCATTCGATTCCATTCCATTTCAATCCATTCCATTCCATTCCGTTCTGTTCCGTTGCTTTCTACTCGGGTTCATTCCATTCCATTCCATTCCATTGCATTCTATTCCATTGAATTCCCTTCCTTTCTATTCCATTCCATTCCATTCCATTCCATTCCGTTCTATTCGGGTTGATTCCATTCTATTCCACTCCATTCCATTCGATTCCATTGGTTTCCATTCGATTCCATTCCATTCCATTCCATTCTATTCTATTGAATTCCATTCCATTCCATTCCATTCCATTGTATTCCAATCCATTCCTTTCTACTCGGGTTGATTCCATTCCATTCCATTCCGTTCCACTCCATTCCTTTCCTTTCCATTCCATTCCATTTCATTGCATTTCAATCCATTCCATTCTACTCGGGTTGATTCCATTCCATTCCATTCCATTCCATTCCATTCCATTCCATTCCAATCCATTCCATTCTACTCGGGTTGATTCCATTCCATTCCTTTCCATTCCATTCCATTCCATTCCATTCCATTCCATTCCATTCCGTTCCGTTCCATTCCATTCCATTCCATTCCATTCCATTCCATTCCGTTCTACTCGGGTTGATTCCATTCCATTCCATTCCATTCCATTCCATTCGATTCCATTCCAATCCATTCCATTCCAATCCATTCCATTCTACTCGGGTAGATTCCATTCCATTCCATTCCATTCCATTCCATTCCATTCCATTCCATTCCATTTGATTCCATTCGATTCCATTCCATTCCATTCCATTCCAATCCATTCCATTCTACTCGGGTTGATTCCATTCCATTCCATTCCATTCCATTCCATTCCATTCCATTCCATTCCATTCCATTCCATTCCATTCCATTCCATTCCAATCCATTCCATTCTACTCGGGTTGATTCCATTCCATTCCATTCCGTTCCATTCCATTCCATTCCGTTCAATTCCATTCCATTCCATTCCATTCCATTCCATTCTATACCATTCCATTCCATTCGATTCCATTCGATTCCATTCGATTCCATTCCATTCCATTCCATTAAATTCCATTCCATTCCATTCCATTCCATTCCATTCCATTCCATTCCATTCCATTCCATTCCATTCCATTCCATTCCGTTCTACTCGGGTTGATTCCATTCCATTCCATTCCATTCCATTCCATTCCATTCCATTCCATTCTATTCCATTCAATTCCATTCCATTCCATTCCATTCCAATCCAGTCCATTCTACTCGGGTTGATTTGATTCCATTCCATTCCATTCCATTCCATTCCATTCCATTCCATTCCATTCCATTCCATTCCATTCCATTCCATTCCATTCCATTCCAATCCATTCCATTCAACTCGGGTTGATTTGATTCCATTCCATTCCATTCCATTCCATTCCATTCCATTCGATTCCTTTCGATTCCATTCCATTCCATTCCATTAAATTCCATTCCATTCCATTCCATTCCATTCCATTCCATTCCATTCCATTCCATTCCATTCCATTCCATTCCATTCCGTTCTACTCGGGTTGATTCCATTCCATTCCATTCCATTCCATTCCATTCCATTCCATTCCATTCCATTCCATTCGATTCTATTGAATTCCATTCCATTCCATTCCATTCCATTGTATTCCAATCCATTCCTTTCTACTCGGGTTGATTCCATTCCATTCCATTCCGTTCCACTCCATTCCATTCCTTTCCATTCCATTCCATTTCATTGCATTTCAATCCATTCCATTCTACTCGGGTTGATTCCATTCCATTCCATTCCATTCCATTCCATTCCATTCCATTCCATTCCAATCCATTCCATTCTACTCGGGTTGATTCCATTCCATTCCTTTCCATTCCATTCCATTCCATTCCATTCCATTCCATTCCATTCCATTCCGTTCCGTTCCATTCCATTCCATTCCATTCCATTCCATTCCATTCCATTCCGTTCTACTCGGGTTGATTCCATTCCATTCCATTCCATTCCATTCCATTCCATTCCATTCCATTCGATTCCATTCCAATCCATTCCATTCCAATCCATTCCATTCTACTCGGGTAGATTCCATTCCATTCCATTCCATTCCATTCCATTCCATTCCATTCCATTCCATTCCATTCCATTTGATTCCATTCGATTCCATTCCATTCCATTCCATTCCAATCCATTCCATTCTACTCGGGTTGATTCCATTCTATTCCATTCCATTCCATTCCATTCCATTCCATTCCATTCCATTCCATTCCATTCCATTCCAATCCATTCCATTCTACTCGGGTTGATTCCATTCCATTCCATTCCATTCGATTCCATTCGATTCCATTCGATTCCATTCCATTCCATTCCATTAAATTCCATTCCATTCCATTCCATTCCATTCCATTCCATTCCATTCCATTCCATTCCATTCCATTCCATTCCATTCCATTCCATTCCATTCCGTTCTACTCGGGTTGATTCCATTCCATTCCATTCCATTCCATTCCATTCCATTCCATTCAATTCCATTCCATTCCATTCCATTCTAATCCAGTCCATTCTACTCGGGTTGATTTGATTCCATTCCATTCCATTCCATTCCATTCCATTCCATTCCATTCCATTCCATTCCATTCCATTCCATTCCAATCCATTCCATTCATCTCGGGTTGATTTGATTCCATTCCATTCCATTCCATTCCATTCGATTCCATTCGATTCCATTCCATTCCATTCCATTAAATTCCATTCCGTTCCATTCCATTCCATTCCATTCCATTCCATTCCATTCCATTCCATGCCATTCCATTCCATTCCGTTCTACTCGGGTTGATTCCATTCCATTCCATTCCATTCCATTCCATTCCATTCCACTCCATTCCATTCCATTCGATTCCATTCAATTCCATTCCATTCCATTCCGTTCCATTCCAATCCATTCCATTCTACTCGGGTTTATTCCATTCCATTCCATTCCATTCCATTCCATTCCACTCCATTCCAATCCATTCCATTCTACTTGGGTTGATACCATTCCATTCCATTCCATTCCATTCCGTTCCATTCCATTCCAATCCATTCCATTCTACTCGGGTTGATTCCATTCCATTCCATTCCATTCCATTCCATTCCATTCCATTCCATTCCATTCCAATCCATTCCATTCAACTCGGGTTGATTCCATTCAATTCCATTCCATTCCATTCCATTCCATTAAATTTTATTCCATTCCATTCCATTCCATTCCTTTCCATTCCATTCCATTCCGTTACTTTCTACTCGGGTTGATTTCATTCCATTCCATTCCATTCCATTCCATTCCATTCCATTCCATTCCATTCCATTCCATTCCTTTCGATTCCATACGATTCCATTCCATTCCATTCCATTCCAATCCATTCCGTTCTACTCGGGTTGATTCCATTCCATCCCATTCCATTCCATTCCATTCCATTCCATTCCATTTCAATCCATTCCATTCTCCTCGGGTTGATTCCATTCCATTGCATTCCATTCCATTCCATTCCATTCCATTCCATTCCAGTCCATTCCAATCCATTCCATTCTACTCGGGTTGATTCCATTCCATTCCATTCCATTCCATTCCATTCCATTCCTTTCGATTCCATTCCATTCCATTCCATTCATTCCATTCCATTCTATTGCATTCCATTCCATTCCATTCCATTCTGTTCTACTCGGGTTGATTCCAATCTATTCCATTCCATTCCATTCCGTTACATTCCATTCCATTCCATTCCATTAAATTCCGTTCCATTCCATTCCATTCCATTCCAGTCCATTCCAATCCATTCCATTCTACTCGGGTTGATTCCATTCCATTCCATTCCATTCCATTCCATTCCAATCCATTCCATTCTACTTGTGTTGATTCCATTCCATTCCATTCCATTCCATTACATTCCATTCCATTCGGTTCCATTCCATTCCATTCCATTCCATTCCATTCCATTAAATTTTATTCCATTCCATTCCATTCCATTCCTTTCCTTTCCATTCCATTCCATTCCATTCCATTACGTTGTACTCGGATTGATTTCATTCCATTCCATTCCATTCCATTCCATTCCATTCCATTCCATTCCATTCCATTCCATTCCACTCGATTCCATTCCATTCCATTCCATTCCATTCCATTCCATTCCAATCCATTCCGTTTTTCTCGGGTTGATTCCATTCCATTCCATTCCATTCGATTCCATTCCATTCCATTTCAATCCATTCCATTCTACTCGGGTTGATTCCATTCCATTCCATTCCATTCCATTCCATTCCATTCCATTCCATTCCATTCCAATCCATTCCATTCTACTCGGGTTGATTCCATTCCATTCCATTCCATTCCATTCCATTCCATTCCATTCCATTCCATTCCATTCCATTCCAGTCCATTCCAATCCATTCCATTCTACTCGGGTTGATTCCATTCCATTCCATTCCATTCCATTCCATTCCTTTCGATTCCATTCCATTCCAGTCCATTCCAATCCATTCCATTGTACTCGGGTTGATTCCATTCCATTCCATTCCATTCCATTACATTCCATTCCAATCCATTCCATTCTACTTGGGTTGATACCATTCCATTCCATTCCATTCCATTCCATTCCATTCCATTCCATTCCATTCCATTCCATTCGATTCCATTCCATTCCATTCCATTCCATTAAATTTTATTCCATTCCATTCCATTCCATTCCTTTCCTTTCCATTCCATTCCATTCCATTCCATTACGTTCTACTCGGGTTGATTTCATTCCATGCCATTCCATTCCATTGCATTCCAATCCATTCCGTTCTACTCGGGTTGATTCCATTCCATTCCATTCCATTCCATTTGATTCCATTCCATTCCATTTCAATCCATTCCATTCTACTCGGGTTGATTCCATTCCATTCCATTCCATTCCATTCCATTCCATTCCATTCCATTCCATTCCATTCCATTCGATTACTTTCCATTCCATTCCGTTCTAATCGGGTTAATTCTATTCCGTTCCATTCCATTCCATTCCATTCCATTCCATTCCATTCCATTCCATTCCTTTCCATTCCATTCCATTCCATTCTACTCGGTTTGATTCCATTCCATTCCATTCCATTCCATTCCATTCCTTTCGATTCCATTCCATTCCATTCCATTCCATTCCATTCCATTCCATTCCATTCCATTCCATTCCATTCCATTCCATTCCATTCCATTCCATTCCATTCTATTGCATTCCATTCCATTCCATTCCATTCCGTTCTACTCGGGTTGATTCCAATCTATTCCATTCCATTCCATTCCGTTACATTCCATTCCATTCCATTCCATTCCATTCCGTTCCATTCCATTCCATTCCATTCCAGTCCATTCCAATCCATTCCATTCTACTCGGGTTGATTCCATTCCATTCCATTCCATTCCATTCCATTACATTACATTCCATTCCAATCCATTCCATTCTACTCGGGTTGATTCCATTCCATTCCATTCCATTCCATTCCATTCCATTCCATTCCATTCCATTCCATTCGATTCCATTCCATTCCATTCCATTCCATTCCATTCCATTCCATTCCATTAAATTTTATTCCATTCCATTCCATTCCATTCCTTTCCTTTCCATTCCATTCCATTCCATTCCATTACGTTCTACTCGGGTTGATTTCATTCCATTCCATTCCATTCCATTCCATTCCATTCCATTCCATTCGATTCCATTCCATTCCATTTCAATCCATTCCATTCTACTCGGGTTGATTCCATTCCATTCCATTTGATTCCATTCCATTCCTTTCCATTCCATTCCATTCCATTCTGTTCTACTCGGGTTGATTTCATTCTATTCCATTCCATTCCATTCCCTTCCATTCCATTCCATTCAATTCCATTCGATTCCAATCCATTCCATTCCATTAAATTCCATTCCATTCCATTCCATTCCATTCCATTCCATTCCATTCCATTCCATTCCATTCCATTCAATTCCATTCCGTTCTACTCGGGTTGATTCCATTCCTTTCCATTCCATTCCATTCCATTCCATTCCATTCCATTCCATTCCATTCCATTCCATTCCATTCCGTTCTACTCGGGTTCATTCCATTCCATTCCTTTCCATTGCATTCTATTCCATTGAATTCCCTTCCTTTCTAATCCATTCCATTCCATTCCATTCCATTCCGTTGTACTCGGGTTGATTCCATTCCATTCCATTCCATTCCATTCCATTCCATTCCATTCCATTCCATTCCATTCCATTCCATTCCATTCGATTCCATTCGATTCCATTCCATTCCATTCCATTCCATTCCATTCCAATCCATTCCATTCTACTCGGGTTCATTCCATTCCATTCCATTCCATTCCATTCCATTCCATTCCATTCCATTCGGTTCCATTCGGTTCCATTCGATTCCATTCCATTTCAATCCATTCCATTCCATTCCGTTCCGTTCCGTTCCGTTCTACTCGGGTTCATTCCATTCCATTCCATTCCATTGCATTCTATTCCATTGAATTCCCTTCCTTTCTATTCCATTCCATTCCATTCCATTCCATTCCGTTCTATTCGGGTTGATTCCATTCTATTCCACTCCATTCCATTCGATTCCATTGGTTTCCATTCGATTCCATTCCATTCCATTCCATTCTATTCTATTGAATTCCATTCCATTCCATTCCATTCCATTGTATTCCAATCCATTCCTTTCTACTCGGGTTGATTCCATTCCATTCCATTCCGTTCCACTCCATTCCATTCCTTTCCATTCCATTCCATTTCATTGCATTTCAATCCATTCCATTCTACTCGGGTTGATTCCATTCCATTCCATTCCATTCCATTCCATTCCATTCCATTCCAATCCATTCCATTCTACTCGGGTTGATTCCATTCCATTCCTTTCCATTCCATTCCATTCCATTCCATTCCATTCCATTCCATTCCGTTCCGTTCCATTCCATTCCATTCCATTCCATTCCATTCCATTCCTTTCTACTCGGGTTGATTCCATTCCATTCCATTCCATTCCATTCCATTCGATTCCATTCCAATCCATTCCATTCCAATCCATTCCATTCTACTCGGGTTGATTCCATTCCATTCCATTCCATTCCATTCCATTCCATTCCATTCCATTCCATTCCATTCCATTCCATTCCAATCCATTCCATTCTACTCGGGTTGATTCCATTCCATTCCATTCCATTCCATTCCATTCCATTCCATTCCATTCCATTCCGTTCCATTCCATTCCATTCTATACCATTCCATTCCATTCGATTCCATTCGATTCCATTCGATTCCATTCCATTCCATTCCATTAAATTCCATTCCATTCCATTCCATTCCATTCCATTCCATTCCATTCCATTCCATTCCATTCCATTCCATTCCATTCCGTTCTACTCGGGTTGATTCCATTCCATTCCATTCCATTCCGTTCCATTCCATTCCATTCCATTCGATTCCATTCAATTCCATTCCATTCCATTCCATTCCAATCCAGTCCATTCTACTCGGGTTGATTTGATTCCATTCCATTCCATTCCATTCCATTCCATTCCATTCCATTCCATTCCATTCCATTCCATTCCATTCCATTCCAATCCATTCCATTCAACTCGGGTTGATTTGATTCCATTCCATTCCATTCCATTCCATTCCATTCCATTCGATTCCTTTCGATTCCATTCCATTCCATTCCATTAAATTCCATTCCATTCCATTCCATTCCATTCCATTCCATTCCATTCCATTCCATTCCATTCCATTCCATTCCATTCCATTCCGTTCTACTCGGGTTGATTCCATTCCATTCCATTCCATTCCATTCCATTCCATTCCATTCCATTCCATTCAATTCCATTCCATTCCATTCCGTTCCATTCCAATCCACTCCATTCTACTCGGGTTGATTCCATTCCATTCCATTCCATTCCATTCCATTCCAATCCATTCCATTCTACTCGGGTTGATTCCATTCCATTCCATTCCATTCCATTCCATTCCATTCCATTCCGTTCCATTCCAATCCATTCCATTCTACTCGGGTTGATTCCATTCCATTCCATTCCATTCCATTCCATTCCATTCCATTCCATTCCAATCCATTCCATTCTACTCGGGTTGATTCCATTCCATTCCATTCCATTCCATTCCATTCCATTCCATTCCATTCCAATCCATTTCTTTCAACTCGGGTTGATTCCATTCAATTCCATTCCATTCCATTCCATTCCATTAAATTTTATTCCATTCCATTCCTTTCCATTCCTTTCCATTCCATTCCATTCCATTACGTTCTACTCGGGTTGATTTCATTCCATTCCATTCCATTCCATTCCATTCCATTCCATTCCATTCCTTTCCATTCCATTCCATTCCATTCCATTCCATTCCTTTCGATTCCATACGATTCCATTCCATTCCATTCCATTCCAATCCATTCCGTTCTACTCGGGTTGATTCCGTTCCATCCCATTCCATTCCATTCCATTCCATTCCATTCCATTCCATTCCATTTCAATCCATTCCATTCTCCTCGGGTTGATTCCATTCCATTCCATTCCATTCCATTCCATTCCATTCCATTCCATTCCAGTCCATTCCAATCCATTCCATTCTACTCGGGTTGATTCCATTCCATTCCATTCCATTCCATTCCATTCCATTCCATTCCATTCCATTCCATTCCTTTCGATTCCATTCCATTCCATTCCATTCCATTCCATTCCATTCCATTCCATTCCATTCCATTCTATTGCATTCCATTCCATTCCATTCCATTCTGTTCTACTCGGGTTGATTCCAATCTATTCCATTCCATTCCATTCCGTTACATTCCATTCCATTCCATTCCATTCCATTCCGTTCCATTCCATTGCATTCCATTCCAGTCCATTCCAATCCATTCCATTCTACTCGGGTTGATTCCATTCCATTCCATTCCATTCCATTCCATTCCATTCCATTCCATTCCAATCCATTCCATTCTACTTGTGTTGATTCCATTCCATTCCATTCCATTCCATTCCATTCCATTCCATTCGGTTCCATTCCATTCCATTCCATTCCATTCCATTCCATTCCATTCCATTCCATTCCATTCCATTCCATTAAATTTTATTCCATTCCATTCCATTCCATTCCTTTCCTTTCCATTCCATTCCATTCCATTCCATTACTTTGTACTCGGGTTGATTTCATTCCATTCCATTCCATTCCATTCCATTCCATTCCATTCCATTCCATTCCATTCCACTCGATTCCATTCCATTCCATTCCATTCGATTGCATTCCATTCCAATCCATTCCGTTCTACTCGGGTTGATTCCATTCCATTCCATTCCATTCCATTCGATTCCATTCCATTCCATTTCAATCCATTCCATTCTACTCGGGTTGATTCCATTCCATTCCATTCCATCCCATTCCATTCCATTCCATTCCATTCCATTCCATTCCATTCCAATCCATTCCATTCAACTCGGGTTGATTCCATTCCATTCCATTCCATTCCATTCCATTCCATTCCAATCCATTCCATTCAACTCGGGTTGATTCCATTCAATTCCATTCCATTCCATTCCATTCCATTAAATTTTATTCCATTCCATTCCATTCCATTCCTTTCCATTCCATTCCATTCCATTCCATTCCATTACGTTCTACTCGGGTTGATTTCATTCCATTCCATTCCATTCCATTCCATTCCATTCCATTCCATTCCATTCCATTCCTTTCGATTCCATACGATTCCATTCCATTCCATTCCATTCCAATCCATTCCATTCTATTCGGGTTGATTCCATTCCATTCCATTCCATTCCATTCCATTCCATTAAATTTTATTCCATTCCATTCCATTCCATTCCTTTCCATTCCATTCCATTCCATTCCATTCCATTACGTTCTACTCGGGTTGATTTCATTCCATTCCATTCCATTCCATTCCATTACATTCCATTCCATTCCATTCCTTTCGATTCCATACGATTCCATTCCATTCCATTCCATTCCAATCCATTCCATTCTATTCGGGTTGATTCCATTCCATTCCATTCCATTCCATTCCATTCCATTCCATTCCATTCCAGTCCATTCCATTCCAGTCCATTCCTATCCATTCCATTCTACTCGGGTTGATTCCATGCCGTTCCATTCCATTCCATTCCATTCCATTCCATTCCATTCCATTCCTTTTGATTCCATTCCATTCCATTCCATTCCATTCCATTCCATTCCATTCCATTCCATTAAATTTTATTCCATTCAATTCCTTTCCATTCCTTTCCATTCCATTCCATTCCATTACGTTCTACTCGGGTTGATTTCATTCCATTCCATTCCATTCCATTCCATTCCATTCCATTCCATTCCATTCCATTCCATTCCTTTCCATTCCATTCCATTCCATTCCATTCTATTCCTTTCGATTCCATACGATTCCATTCCATTCCATTCCATTCCAATCCATTCCGTTCTACTCGGGTTGATTCCGTTCCATCCCATTCCATTCCATTCCATTCCATTCCATTCCATTTCAATCCATTCCATTCTCCTCGGGTTGATTCCATTCCATTCCATTCCATTCCATTCCATTCCATTCCATTCCATTCCAGTCCATTCCAATCCATTCCATTCTACTCGGGTTGATTCCATTCCATTCCATTCCAATCCATTCCATTCCATTCCATTCCATTCCATTCCATTCCTTTCGATTCCATTCCATTCCATTCCATTCCATTCCATTCCATTCCATTCCATTCCATTCCATTCCATTCTATTGCATTCCATTCCATTCCATTCCATTCTGTTCTACTCGGGTTGATTCCAATCTATTCCATTCCATTCCATTCCGTTACATTCCATTCCATTCCATTCCATTCCATTCCGTTCCATTCCATTGCATTCCATTCCAGTCCATTCCAATCCATTCCATTCTACTCGGGTTGATTCCATTCCATTCCATTCCATTCCATTCCATTCCATTCCATTCCATTCCATTCCATTCCAATCCATTCCATTCTACTTGTGTTGATTCCATTCCATTCCATTCCATTCCATTCCATTCCATTCCATTCGGTTCCATTCCATTCCATTCCATTCCATTCCATTCCATTCCATTCCATTAAATTTTATTCCATTCCATTCCATTCCATTCCTTTCCTTTCCATTCCATTCCATTCCATTCCATTACTTTGTACTCGGGTTGATTTCATTCCATTCCATTCCATTCCATTCCATTCCACTCGATTCCATTCCATTCCATTCCATTCGATTGCATTCCATTCCAATCCATTCCGTTCTACTCGGGTTGATTCCATTCCATTCCATTCCATTCCATTCGATTCCATTCCATTCCATTTCAATCCATTCCATTCTACTCGGGTTGATTCCATTCCATTCCATTCCATCCCATTCCATTCCATTCCATTCCATTCCATTCCATTCCAATCCATTCCATTCAACTCGGGTTGATTCCATTCCATTCCATTCCATTCCATTCCATTCCATTCCATTCCATTCCAATCCATTCCATTCAACTCGGGTTGATTCCATTCAATTCCATTCCATTCCATTCCATTCCATTAAATTTTATTCCATTCCATTCCATTCCATTCCTTTCCATTCCATTCCATTCCATTCCATTCCATTACGTTCTACTCGGGTTGATTTCATTCCATTCCATTCCATTCCATTCCATTCCATTACATTCCATTCCATTCCATTCCTTTCGATTCCATACGATTCCATTCCATTCCATTCCATTCCAATCCATTCCATTCTATTCGGGTTGATTCCATTCCATTCCATTCCATTCCATTCGATTCCATTCCATTCCATTTCAATCCATTCCATTCTACTCGGGTTGATTCCATTCCATTCCATTCCATTCCATTCCATTCCATTCCATTCCATTCCATTCCATTCCAGTCCATTCCTATCCATTCCATTCTACTCGGGTTGATTCCATGCCGTTCCATTCCATTCCATTCCATTCCATTCCATTCCATTCCTTTTGATTCCATTCCATTCCATTCCATTCCATTCCATTCCATTCCATTCCATTCCATTCCATTCCATTCTATTGCATTCCATTCCATTCCATTCCATTCCGTTCTACTCGGGTTGATTCCAATCTATTCCATTCCATTCCATTCCATTCCATTCCATTCCATTCCATTCCATTCCGTTCCATTCCATTCCATTCCATTCCAGTCCATTCCAATCCATTCCATTCTACTCGAGTTGATTCCATTCCATTCCATTCCATTCCATTCCATTCCATTCCATTACATTCCATTCCAATCCATTCCATTCTACTCGGGTTGATTCCATTCCATTCCATTCCATTCCATTCCATTCCATTCCATTCCATTCCATTCGATTCCATTCCATTCCATTCCATTCCATTCCATTCCATTAAATTTTATTCCATTCCATTCCATTCCATTCCTTTCCTTTCCATTCCATTCCATTCCATTCCATTCCATTCGATTCCATTCCATTCCATTCCATTCCAATCCTTTCCGTTCTACTCGGGTTGATTCCATTCCATTCCATTCCATTCCATTCCATTCCATTCCATTCCATTCCATTCCATTCCATTCCATTCCATTCGATTCCATTCCATTCCATTCCTTTAAATTCCCTTCCATTCCATTCCATTCCATTAAATTCCATTGCATTCCATTCCATTCAATTCCATTCCATTCTACTCGGGTTGATTCCATTCCATTCCATTCCATTCCATTCCATTCCATTCCATTCCATTCCATTCCATTCGATTCCATTCGATTCCATTCCATTCCATTCCATTCCATTCCATTCCATTCCATTCCATTCGATTCCATTCGATTCCATTCCATTCCATTCCATTCCAATCCATTCCATTCTACTCGGGTTGATTCCATTCCATTCCATTCCATTCCATTCCATTCCATTCCATTCCGTTCCATTCCATTCCATTCCATTCCATTCAATTCCATTCCATTCCATTCCATTTGATTCCATTCCATTCCATTCCAATCCATTCCATTCTACTCGGGTTGATTTGATTCCATTCCATTCCATTCCAGTCCAGTCCAGTCCATTCCAATCCATTCCATTCTACTCGGGTTGATTCCATTCCATTCCATTCCATTCCATTGCATTCCATTCCATTCCATTCCAATCCATTCCATTCTACTCGGGTTGATTCCATTCCATTCCATTCCATTCTATTCCACTCCATTCCATTTCATTCCATTCCATTCCATTCCATTCCATTCCAATCCATTCCATTCTACTCTGGTTGATTTGATTCCATTCCATTCCATTCCATTCCATTCCATTCCATTCCATTCCATTCCATTCCATTCCAGTCCATTCCAATCCATTCCATTCTACTCGGCTTGATTTGATTCCATTCCATTCCATTCCATTCCATTCCATTCCAGTCCATTCCAATCCATTCCATTCTTCTCGGGTTGATTCCATTCCATTCCATTCCATTCCATTCCATTCCATTCCGTTCTACTCTGGTTGAATTCATTCCTTTCCATTGCATTCCATTCCATTCCATTCCATTCTATGCCATTCGATTCCATTCCATTCCATTTCAATCCATTCCGTTCTACTCGGGTTGATTCCATTCCTTTCCATTCCATTCCATTCCATTCCATTCCAGTCCATTCGGTTCCATTCGGTTCCATTCGATTCCATTCCATTTCAATCCATTCCATTCCATTCAGTTCCGTTCCGTTCCGTTTCGTTCGTTCCGTTCTATTCGGGTTGATTCCATTCTATTCCACTCCATTCCATTCGATTCCATTGGTTTCCATTCGATTCCATTCCATTCCATTCCATTCTATTCTATTGAATTCCATTCCATTCCATTCCATTGTATTCCAATCCATTCCTTTCTACTTGGGTTGATTCCATTCCATTCCATTCCGTTCCACTCCATTCCATTCCTTTCCATTCCATTCCATTTCATTGCATTTCAATCCATTCCATTCTACTCGGGTTGATTCCATTCCATTCCATTCCATTCCATTCCATTCCATTCCAATCCATTCCATTCTACTCGGGTTGATTCCATTCCATTCCTTTCCATTCCATTCCATTCCATTCCATTCCATTCCATTCCATTCCGTTCCATTCCATTCCATTCCATTCCATTCCATTCCATTCCGTTCTACTCGGGTTGATTCCATTCCATTCCATTCCATTCCATTCCATTCCATTCCATTCCATTCCATTCGATTCCATTCCAATCCATTCCATTCCAATCCATTCCATTCTACTCGGGTAGATTCCATTCCATTCCATTCCACTCCATTCCATTCCATTCCATTCCATTCCATTTGATTCCATTCGATTCCATTCCATTCCATTCCATTCCAATCCATTCCATTCTACTCGGGTTGATTCCATTCCATTCCATTCCATTCCATTCCATTCCATTCCAATCCATTCCATTCTACTCGGGTTTTTTCCATTCCATTCCATTCCATTCCATTCCATTCAATTCCATTCCATTCCATTCCATTCCATTCTATACCATTCCATTCCATTCGATTCCATTCGATTCCATTCGATTCCATTCCATTCCATTCCATTAAATTCCATTCCATTCCATTCCATTCCATTCCATTCCATTACATTCCATTCCATTCCATTCCATTCCGTTCTACTCGGGTTGATTCCATTCCATTCCATTCCATTCCATTCCATTCCATTCCATTCCATTCCATTCGATTCGATTCCATTCAATTCCATTCCATTCCATTCCATTCCAATCCAGTCCATTCTACTCGGGTTGATTTGATTCCATTCCATTCCATTCCATTCCATTCCATTCCATTCCATTCCATTCCATTCCATTCCATTCCGTTCGATTCCATTCCATTCCATTCCAATCCATTCAAATCAACTCGGGTTGATTTGATTCCATTCCATTCCATTCCATTCCATTCCATTCGATTCCATTCGATTCTATTCCATTCCATTCCATTAAATTCCATTCCATTCCATTCCATTCCATTCCATTCCATTCCATTCCATTCCATTCCATTCCATTCCATTCCATTCCGTTCTACTCGGGTTGATTCCATTCCATTCCATTCCATTCCATTCCATTCCATTCCATTCCATTCCATTCCATTCCATTCAATTCCATTCCATTCCATTCCATTCCAATCCAGTCCATTCTACTCGGGTTGATTTGATTCCATTCCATTCCATTCCATTCCATTCCATTCCATTCCATTCCATTCCATTCCATTCCAATCCATTCCATTCAACCCGGGTTGATTTGATTCCATTCCATTCCATTCCATTCCATTCCATTCCATTCCATTCCAGTCCATTCCAATCCATTCCATTCTACTCGGGTTGATTCCATTCCATTCCATTCCATTCCATTCCATTCCATTCCAATCCATTCCATTCTACTCGGGTTGATTCCATTCCATTCCATTCCATTCTATTCCACTCCATTCCATTTCATTCCTTTCCATTCCATTCCATTCCATTCCAATCCATTCCATTCTTCTCTGGTTTATTCCATTCCATTCCATTCCATTCCATTCCATTCCATTCCATTCCATTCCATTCCATTCCAATCCATTCCATTCTACTCGGGTTGATTCCATTCCGTTCCTTTCCATTCCATTCCATTCCATTCCATTCCGTTCCATTCCATTCCATTCCATTCCATTCGTTTCCATTCCTCTCCATTCCATTCCATTCCATTCCATTCCATTCCGTTCTACTCGGGTTGATCCCATTCTATTCCATTCCATTCCATTCCATTCCATTCGATTCCATTCCACTCCATTCCATTAAATTCCATTCCATTCCATTCCATTCCGTTCCATTCCATTCCATTCCATTCCATTCCATTCCAATCCATTCCATTCCATTCCATTCCATTCCATTCGGTTCCATTCCATTCCATTCCATTCCATTCCATTCCATTCCATTAAATTTTATTCCATTCCATTCCATTCCATTCCTTTCCTTTCCATTCCATTCCATTCCATTCCATTACGTTGTACTCGGGTTGATTTCATTCCATTCCATTCCATTCCATTCCATTCCATTCCATTCCATTCCACTCGATTCCATTCCATTCCATTCCATTCCATTCCATTCCATTCCATTCCAATCCATTCCGTTCTACTCGGGTTGATTCCATTCCATTCCATTCCATTCCATTCCATTCCATTCCATTCCATTCCATTCCATTTCAATCCATTCCATTCTACTCGGGTTGATTCCATTCCATTCCATTCCATTCCATTCCATTCCATTCCATTCCATTCCATTCCAATCCATTCCATTCTACTCGGGTTGATTCCATTCCATTCCATTCCATTCCATTCCATTCCATTCCATTCCATTCCATTCCATTCCATTCCATTCCATTCCAATCCATTCCATTCAACTCGGGTTGATTCCATTCAATTCCATTCCATTCCATTCCATTCCATTCCATTAAATTTTATTCCATTCCATTCCATTCCATTCCTTTCCATTCCATTCCATTCCATTCCATTCCATTCCATTACGTTCTACTCGGGTTGATTTCATTCCATTCCATTCCATTCCATTCAATTCCATTCCATTCCATTCCATTCCTTTCGATTCCATACGATTCCATTCCATTCCATTCCATTCCAACCCATTCCGTTTTACTCGGGTTGATTCCATTCCATTCCATTCCA
The DNA here is from genome assembly GCF_029281585.2 of Gorilla gorilla gorilla. NCBI lineage: Eukaryota > Metazoa > Chordata > Mammalia > Primates > Hominidae > Gorilla > Gorilla gorilla. Next base: position 17,671,297 of record NC_073241.2, read on the forward strand.
TTCCATTCCATTCCATTCCATTCCATTCCATTCCATTCAACTCGGGTTGATTCCATTCCATTCCATTCCATTCCATTCCATTCCATTCCATTCCATTCCATTCAATTCCATTCCATTCCATTCCATTCCATTCCATTGCATTCCAATCCATTCCATTCTACTCGGGTTGATTTGATTCCATTCCATTCCATTCCATTCCATTTCATTCCATTCCATTCGATTCCATTCCATTCCAATCCATTCCATTCCATTCCATTCCATTCCATTGCATTCCAATCCATTCCATTCTACTCGGGTTGATTTGATTCCATTCCATTCCATTCCATTCCATTCCATTCCATTCCATTCCATTCCGTTCTACTCGGGTTCACTCCATTCCATTCCATTCCATTGCACTCTATTCCATTGAATTCCCTTCCTTTCTATTCCATTCCATTCCATTCCATTCCATTCCGTTCTACTCGGGTTGATTCCATTCCATTCCAATCCATTCCATTCTACTCGGGTTCATTCCATTCCATTCCATTCCATTCCATTCCATTCCATTCCATTCCATTCCATTCCATTCGGTTCCATTCGGTTCCATTCGATTCCATTCCATTTCAATCCATTCCATTCCATTCCGTTCCGTTCCGTTCCGTTTCGTTCGTTCCGTTCTATTCGGGTTGATTCCATTCTATTCCACTCCATTCCATTCGATTCCATTGGTTTCCATTCGATTCCATTCCATTCCATTCCATTCTATTCTATTGAATTCCATTCCATTCCATTCCATTCCATTGTATTCCAATCCATTCCTTTCTACTCGGGTTGATTCCATTCCATTCCATTCCGTTCCACTCCATTCCATTCCTTTCCATTCCATTCCATTTCATTGCATTTCAATCCATTCCATTCTACTCGGGTTGATTCCATTCCATTCCATTCCATTCCATTCCATTCCATTCCATTCCATTCCAATCCATTCCATTCTACTCGGGTTGATTCCATTCCATTCCTTTCCATTCCATTCCATTCCATTCCATTCCATTCCATTCCGTTCCGTTCCATTCCATTCCATTCCATTCCATTCCATTCCATTCCATTCCGTTCTACTCGGGTTGATTCCATTCCATTCCATTCCATTCCATTCCATTCCATTCCATTCCATTCGATTCCATTCCAATCCATTCCATTCCAATCCATTCCATTCTACTCGGGTAGATTCCATTCCATTCCATTCCATTCCATTCCATTCCATTCCATTCCATTCCATTCCATTCCATTTGATTCCATTCGATTCCATTCCATTCCATTGCATTCCAATCCATTCCATTCTACTCGGGTTGATTCCATTCTATTCCACTCCATTCCATTCCATTCCATTCCATTCCATTCCATTCAATTCCATTCCATTCCATTCCATTCCAATCCAGTCCATTCTACTCGGGTTGATTTGATTCCATTCCATTCCATTCCATTCCATTCCATTCCATTCCATTCCATTCCATTCCATTCCATTCCATTCCATTCCAATCCATTCCATTCAACCCGGGTTGATTTGATTCCATTCCATTCCATTCCATTCCATTCCATTCCATTCCATTCCAGTCCATTCCAATCCATTCCATTCTACTCGGGTTGATTCCATTCCATTCCATTCCATTCCATTCCATTCTATTCCAATCCATTCCATTCTACTCGGGTTGATTCCATTCCATTCCATTCCATTCTATTCCACTCCATTCCATTTCATTCCTTTCCATTCCATTCCATTCCATTCCAATCCATTCCATTCTTCTCTGGTTTATTCCATTCCATTCCATTCCATTCCATTCCATTCCATTCCATTCCATTCCATTCCAATCCATTCCATTCTACTCGGGTTGATTCCATTCCGTTCCGTTCCATTCCATTCCATTCCATTCCATTCCGTTCCATTCCATTCCATTCCATTCCATTCGTTTCCATTCCTTTCCATTCCATTCCATTCCATTCCATTCCATTCCGTTCTACTCGGGTTGATCCCATTCTATTCCATTCCATTCCATTCCATTCCATTCGATTCCATTCCACTCCATTCCATTAAATTCCATTCCATTCCATACCATTCCGTTCCATTCCATTCCATTCCATTCCATTCCATTCCAATCCATTCCATTCTACTCGGGTTGATTTGATTCCATTCCATTCCATTCCATTCCATTCGATTCCATTCGATTCCATTCCATTCCATTCCATTAAATTCCATTCCATTCCATTCCAGTCCATTCCATTCCATTCCATTCCATTCCATTCCATTCCATTCCATTCCGTTCTACTCGGGTTGATTCCATTCCATTCCATTCCATTCCATTCCATTCCATTCCATTCCACTCCATTCCATTCCATTCGATTCCATTCAAATCCATTCCATTCCATTCCGTTCCATTCCAATCCATTCCATTCTACTCGGGTTTATTCCATTCCATTTCATTCCATTCCATTCCATTCCATTCCATTCCATTCCAATCCATTCCATTCTACTCGGGTTGATTCCATTCCATTCCATTCCATTCCATTCCATTCCATTCCATTCCATTCCATTCCATTCCATTCCGTTCCATTACAATCCATTCCATTCTACTCGGGTTGATTCCATTCCATTCCATTCCATTCCATTCCATTACATTCCATTCCATTCCAATCCATTCCGTTCTACTCGGGTTGATTCCATTCCATCCCATTCCATTCCAATCCATTCCATTCCATTTCAATCCATTCCATTCTCCTCGGGTTGATTCCATTCCATTCCATTCCATTCCATTCCATTCCATTCCATTCCATTCCATTCCATTCCATTCCAGTCCATTCCAATCCATTCCATTCTACTCGGGTTGATTCCATTCCATTCCATTCCATTCCATTCCATTCCATTCCATTCCATTCCATTCCTTTCGATTCCATTCCATTCCATTCCATTCCGTTCCATTCCATTCCATTCCATTCCATTCCATTCCATTCTATTCTATTGCATTCCATTCCATTCCATTCCATTCTGTTCTACTCGGGTTGATTCCAATCTATTCCATTCCATTCCATTCCGTTACATTCCATTCCATTCCATTCCATTCCATTCCGTTCCATTCCATTCCTTTCCATTCCAGTCCATTCCAATCCATTCCATTCTACTCGGGTTGATTCCATTCCATTCCATTCCATTCCATTCCATTCCATTCCATTCCATTCCATTCCAATCCATTCCATTCTACTTGTGTTGATTCCATTCCATTCCATTCCATTCCATTCCATTCCATTCCATTCCATTCGGTTCCATTCCATTCCATTCCATTCCATTCCATTCCATTAAATTTTATTCCATTCCATTCCATTCCATTCCTTTCCTTTCCATTCCATTCCATTCCATTCCATTACGTTGTACTCGGGTTGATTTCATTCCATTCCATTCCATTCCATTCCATTCCATTCCATTCCATTCCACTCGATTCCATTCCATTCCATTCCATTCCATTCCATTCCATTCCATTCCATTCCATTCCAGTCCATTCCAATCCATTCCATTCTACTCGGGTTGATTCCATTCCATTCCATTCCATTCCATTCCATTCCATTCCATTCGATTCCATTCCATTCCATTCCATTCCATTCCATTCCATTCCATTCCATTCCATTAAATTTTATTCCATTCCATTCCATTCCATTCCTTTCCTTTCCATTGCATTCCATTCCATTCCATTACGTTCTACTCGGGTTGATTTCATTCCATTCCATTCCATTCCATTCCATTCGATTCCATTCCATTCCATTTCAATCCATTCCATTCTACTCGGGTTGATTCCATTCCATTCCATTCCATTCCATTCCATTCCATTCCATTCCATTCCATTCCATTCCAATCCATTCCATTCTACTCGGGTTGATTCCATTCCATTCCATTCCATTCCATTCCATTCCATTCCATTCCATTCCATTCAATTCCAATCCATTCCATTCAACTCGGGTTGATTCCATTCAATTCCATTCCATTCCATTCCATTCCATTCCATTAAATTTTATTCCATTCCATTCCATTCCATTCCTTTCCATTCCATTCCATTCCATTCCATTCCATTCCATTCCATTACGTTCTACTCGGGTTGATTTCATTCCATTCCATTCCATTCCATTCAATTCCATTCCATTCCATTCCATTCCTTTCGATTCCATACGATTCCATTCCATTCCATTCCATTCCAACCCATTCCGTTTTACTCGGGTTGATTCCATTCCATTCCATTCCATTCCATTCCATTCCATTCCATTCCATTCCATTCCATTCCATTCCATTCCATTCTACTCGGGTTGATTCCATTCCATTCCATTCCATTCCATTCCATTCCATTCCATTCCATTCCATTCAATTCCATTCCATTCCATTCCATTCCATTCCATTGCATTCCAATCCATTCCATTCTACTCGGGTTGATTTGATTCCATTCCATTCCATTCCATTCCATTTCATTCCATTCCATTCGATTCCATTCCATTCCAATCCATTCCATTCCATTCCATTCCATTCCATTGCATTCCAATCCATTCCATTCTACTCGGGTTGATTTGATTCCATTCCATTCCATTCCATTCCATTCCATTCCATTCCATTCCATTCCGTTCTACTCGGGTTCACTCCATTCCATTCCATTCCATTGCACTCTATTCCATTGAATTCCCTTCCTTTCTATTCCATTCCATTCCATTCCATTCCATTCCGTTCTACTCGGGTTGATTCCATTCCATTCCAATCCATTCCATTCTACTCGGGTTCATTCCATTCCATTCCATTCCATTCCATTCCATTCCATTCCATTCCATTCCATTCCATTCGGTTCCATTCGGTTCCATTCGATTCCATTCCATTTCAATCCATTCCATTCCATTCCGTTCCGTTCCGTTCCGTTTCGTTCGTTCCGTTCTATTCGGGTTGATTCCATTCTATTCCACTCCATTCCATTCGATTCCATTGGTTTCCATTCGATTCCATTCCATTCCATTCCATTCTATTCTATTGAATTCCATTCCATTCCATTCCATTCCATTGTATTCCAATCCATTCCTTTCTACTCGGGTTGATTCCATTCCATTCCATTCCGTTCCACTCCATTCCATTCCTTTCCATTCCATTCCATTTCATTGCATTTCAATCCATTCCATTCTACTCGGGTTGATTCCATTCCATTCCATTCCATTCCATTCCATTCCATTCCATTCCATTCCAATCCATTCCATTCTACTCGGGTTGATTCCATTCCATTCCTTTCCATTCCATTCCATTCCATTCCATTCCATTCCATTCCATTCCGTTCCATTCCATTCCATTCCATTCCATTCCATTCCATTCCATTCCATTCCGTTCTACTCGGGTTGATTCCATTCCATTCCATTCCATTCCATTCCATTCCATTCCATTCCATTCGATTCCATTCCAATCCATTCCATTCCAATCCATTCCATTCTACTCGGGTAGATTCCATTCCATTCCATTCCATTCCATTCCATTCCATTCCATTCCATTCCATTCCATTCCATTCCATTTGATTCCATTCGATTCCATTCCATTCCATTGCATTCCAATCCATTCCATTCTACTCGGGTTGATTCCATTCTATTCCACTCCATTCCATTCCATTCCATTCCATTCCATTCCATTCCATTCCATTCCATTCCATTCCAATCCATTCCATTCTACTCGGGTTGATTCCATTCCATTCCATTCCATTCGATTCCATTCGATTCCATTCGATTCCATTCCATTCCATTCCATTAAATTCCATTCCATTCCATTCCATTCCATTCCATTCCATTCCATTCCATTCCATTCCATTCCATTCCATTCCATTCCATTCCATTCCATTCCATTCCATTCCATTCCATTCCATTCCATTCCATTCCATTCCATTCCGTTCTACTCGGGTTGATTCCATTCCATTCCATTCCATTCCATTCCATTCCATTCCATTCCATTCCATTCCATTCCATTCGATTCCATTCAATTCCATTCCATTCCATTCCATTCTAATCCAGTCCATTCTACTCGGGTTGATTTGATTCCATTCCATTCCATTCCATTCCATTCCATTCCATTCCATTCCATTCCATTCCATTCCATTCCATTCCATTCCAATCCATTCCATTCAACTCGGGTTGATTTGATTCCATTCCATTCCATTCCATTCCATTCGATTCCATTCGATTCCATTCCATTCCATTCCATTAAATTCCATTCCGTTCCATTCCATTCCATTCCATTCCATTCCATTCCATTCCATTCCATTCCATGCCATTCCATTCCATTCCGTTCTACTCGGGTTGATTCCATTCCATTCCATTCCATTCCATTCCATTCCATTCCATTCCATTCGATTCCATTCAATTCCATTCCATTCCATTCCGTTCCATTCCAATCCATTCCATTCTACTCGGGTTTATTCCATTCCATTCCATTCCATTCCATTCCATTCCATTCCATTCCAATCCATTCCATTCTACTTGGGTTGATACCATTCCATTCCATTCCATTCCATTCCGTTCCATTCCATTCCAATCCATTCCATTCTACTCGGGTTGATTCCATTCCATTCCATTCCATTCCATTCCATTCCATTCCATTCCATTCCATTCCATTCCAATCCATTCCATTCAACTCGGGTTGATTCCATTCAATTCCATTCCATTCCAATCCATTCCATTAAATTTTATTCCATTCCATTCCATTCCATTCCTTTCCATTCCATTCCATTCCGTTACTTTCTACTCGGGTTGATTTCATTCCATTCCATTCCATTCCATTCCATTCCATTCCATTCCATTCCATTCCATTCCATTCCTTTCGATTCCATACGATTCCATTCCATTCCATTCCATTCCAATCCATTCCGTTCTACTCGGGTTGATTCCATTCCATCCCATTCCATTCCATTCCATTCCATTCCATTCCATTCCATTCCATTTCAATCCATTCCATTCTCCTCGGGTTGATTCCATTCCATTGCATTCCATTCCATTCCATTCCATTCCATTCCATTCCAGTCCATTCCAATCCATTCCATTCTACTCGGGTTGATTCCATTCCATTCCATTCCATTCCATTCCATTCCATTCCATTCCTTTCGATTCCATTCCATTCCATTCCATTCATTCCATTCCATTCTATTGCATTCCATTCCATTCCATTCCATTCTGTTCTACTCGGGTTGATTCCAATCTATTCCATTCCATTCCATTCCGTTACATTCCATTCCATTCCATTCCATTAAATTCCGTTCCATTCCATTCCATTCCATTCCAGTCCATTCCAATCCATTCCATTCTACTCGGGTTGATTCCATTCCATTCCATTCCATTCCATTCCATTCCAATCCATTCCATTCTACTTGTGTTGATTCCATTCCATTCCATTCCATTCCATTACATTCCATTCCATTCGGTTCCATTCCATTCCATTCCATTAAATTTTATTCCATTCCATTCCATTCCATTCCTTTCCTTTCCATTCCATTCCATTCCATTCCATTACGTTGTACTCGGATTGATTTCATTCCATTCCATTCCATTCCATTCCATTCCATTCCATTCCATTCCATTCCACTCGATTCCATTCCATTCCATTCCATTCCATTCCATTCCATTCCATTCCATTCCATTCCATTCCATTCCATTCCAATCCATTCCGTTTTTCTCGGGTTGATTCCATTCCATTCCATTCCATTCCATTCGATTCCATTCCATTCCATTTCAATCCATTCCATTCTACTCGGGATGATTCCATTCCATTCCATTCCATTCCATTCCATTCCATTCCATTCCATTCCATTCCATTCCAATCCATTCCATTCTACTCGGGTTGATTCCATTCCATTCCATTCCATTCCATTCCATTCCATTCCATTCCATTCCATTCCATTCCAGTCCATTCCAATCCATTCCATTCTACTCGGGTTGATTCCATTCCATTCCATTCCATTCCATTCCATTCCATTCCATTCCTTTCGATTCCATTCCATTCCAGTCCATTCCAATCCATTCCATTCTACTCGGGTTGATTCCATTCCATTCCATTCCATTACATTACATTCCATTCCAATCCATTCCATTCTACTTGGGTTGATACCATTCCATTCCATTCCATTCCATTCCATTCCATTCCATTCCATTCCATTCCATTCGATTCCATTCCATTCCATTCCATTCCATTAAATTTTATTCCATTCCATTCCATTCCATTCCATTCCATTCCATTCAATTCCATTCCATTCCATTCCATTCCATTAAATTTTATTCCATTCCATTCCATTCCATTCCTTTCCATTCCATTCCATTCCGTTACTTTCTACTCGGGTTGATTTCATTCCATTCCATTCCATTCCTTTCCATTCCATTCCATTCCATTCCATTACGTTCTACTCGGGTTGATTTCATTCCATGCCATTCCATTCCATTGCATTCCAATCCATTCCCTTCTACTCGGGTTGATTCCATTCCATTCCATTCCATTCCATTTGATTCCATTCCATTCCATTTCAATCCATTCCATTCTACTCGGGTTGATTCCATTCCATTCTATTCCATTCCATTCCATTCCATTCCATTCCATTCCATTCCATTCCATTCGAATACTTTCCATTCCATTCCGTTCTAATCGGGTTAATTCTATTCCGTTCAATTCCATTCCATTCCATTCCATTCCATT
>NC_073241.2:17685000-17715000 GCF_029281585.2 Gorilla gorilla gorilla
CATTCCATTCTATTGCATTCCATTCCATTCCATTCCATTCTGTTCTACTCGGGTTGATTCCAATCTATTCCATTCCATTCCATTCCGTTACATTCCATTCCATTCCATTCCATTAAATTCCGTTCCATTCCATTCCATTCCATTCCAGTCCATTCCAATCCATTCCATTCTACTCGGGTTGATTCCATTCCATTCCATTCCATTCCATTCCATTCCAATCCATTCCATTCTACTTGTGTTGATTCCATTCCATTCCATTCCATTCCATTACATTCCATTCCATTCGGTTCCATTCCATTCCATTCCATTCCATTCCATTCCATTAAATTTTATTCCATTCCATTCCATTCCATTCCTTTCCTTTCCATTCCATTCCATTCCATTCCATTACGTTGTACTCGGATTGATTTCATTCCATTCCATTCCATTCCATTCCATTCCATTCCATTCCATTCCATTCCATTCCTTTCCACTCGATTCCATTTCATTCCATTCCATTCCATTCCATTCCATTCCATTCCATTCCATTCCAATCCATTCCGTTTTTCTCGGGTTGATTCCATTCCATTCCATTCCATTCGATTCCATTCCATTCCATTTCAATCCATTCCATTCTACTCGGGTTGATTCCATTCCATTCCATTCCATTCCATTCCATTCCATTCCATTCCATTCCATTCCATTCCAATCCATTCCATTCTACTCGGGTTGATTCCATTCCATTCCATTCCATTCCATTCCATTCCATTCCATTCCATTCCATTCCAGTCCATTCCAATCCATTCCATTCTACTCGGGTTGATTCCATTCCATTCCATTCCATTCCATTCCATTCCATTCCATTCCTTTCGATTCCATTCCATTCCAGTCCATTCCAATCCATTCCATTCTACTCGGGTTGATTCCATTCCATTCCATTCCATTCCATTACATTCCATTCCAATCCATTCCATTCTACTTGGGTTGATACCATTCCATTCCATTCCATTCCATTCCATTCCATTCCATTCCATTCCATTCCATTCGATTCCATTCCATTCCATTCCATTCCATTAAATTTTATTCCATTCCATTCCATTCCATTCCTTTCCTTTCCATTCTATTCCATTCCATTCCATTACGTTCTACTCGGGTTGATTTCATTCCATGCCATTCCATTCCATTGCATTCCAATCCATTCCGTTCTACTCGGGTTGATTCCATTCCATTCCATTCCATTCCATTTGATTCCATTCCATTCCATTTCAATCCATTCCATTCTACTCGGGTTGATTCCATTCCATTCCATTCCATTCCATTCCATTCCATTCCATTCCATTCCATTCCATTCGATTACTTTCCATTCCATTCCGTTCTAATCTGGTTAATTCTATTCCGTTCCATTCCATTCCATTCCATTCCATTCCATTCCATTCCATTCCATTCCATTCCTTTCCTTTCCATTCCATTCCATTCCATTCTACTCGGTTTGATTCCATTCCATTCCATTCCATTCCATTCCATTCCTTTCGATTCCATTCCATTCCATTCCATTCCATTCCATTCCATTCCATTCCATTCCATTCCATTCCATTCCATTCTATTGCATTCCATTCCATTCCATTCCATTCCGTTCTACTCGGGTTGATTCCAATCTATTCCATTCCATTCCATTCCGTTACATTCCATTCCATTCCATTCCATTCCATTCCGTTCCATTCCATTCCATTCCATTCCAGTCCATTCCAATCCATTCCATTCTACTCGGGTTGATTCCATTCCATTCCATTCCATTCCATTCCATTACATTACATTCCATTCCAATCCATTCCATTCTACTCGGGTTGATTCCATTCCATTCCATTCCATTCCATTCCATTCCATTCCATTCCATTCCATTCCATTCGATTCCATTCCATTCCATTCCATTCTATTCCATTCCATTCCATTCCATTAAATTTTATTCCATTCCATTCCATTCCATTCCTTTCCTTTCCATTCCATTCCATTCCATTCCATTACGTTCTACTAGGGTTGATTTCATTCCATTCCATTCCATTCCATTCCATTCCATTCCATTCCATTCGATTCCATTCCATTCCATTTCAATCCATTCCATTCTACTCGGGTTGATTCCATTCCATTCCATTTGATTCCATTCCATTCCATTCCATTCCATTCCATTCCATTCTGTTCTACTCGGGTTGATTTCATTCTATTCCATTCCATTCCATTCCCTTCCATTCCATTCCATTCAATTCCATTCGATTCCAATCCATTCCATTCCATTAAATTCCATTCCATTCCATTCCATTCCATTCCATTCCATTCCATTCCATTCCATTCCATTCAATTCCATTCCGTTCTACTCGGGTTGATTCCATTCCTTTCCATTCCATTCCATTCCATTCCATTCCATTCCATTCCATTCCATTCCATTCCATTCCATTCCATTCCGTTCTACTCGGGTTCATTCCATTCCATTCCTTTCCATTGCATTCTATTCCATTGAATTCCCTTCCTTTCTAATCCATTCCATTCCATTCCATTCCATTCCGTTGTACTCGGGTTGATTCCATTCCATTCCATTCCATTCCATTCCATTCCATTCCATTCCATTCCATTCCATTCCATTCCATTCCATTCCATTCGATTCCATTCCATTCCATTCCATTCCATTCCATTCCAATCCATTCCATTCTACTCGGGTTCATTCCATTCCATTCCATTCCATTCCATTCCATTCCATTCCATTCCATTCGGTTCCATTCGGTTCCATTCGATTCCATTCCATTTCAATCCATTCCATTCCATTCCGTTCCGTTCCGTTCCGTTCTACTCGGGTTCATTCCATTCCATTCCATTCCATTGCATTTTATTCCATTGAATTCCCTTCCTTTCTATTACATTCCATTCCATTCCATTCCATTCCGTTCTATTCGGGTTGATTCCATTCTATTCCACTCCATTCCATTCGTTTCCATTGGTTTCCATTCGATTCCATTCCATTCCATTCCATTCTATTCTATTGAATTCCATTCCATTCCATTCCATTCCATTGTATTCCAATCCATTCCTTTCTACTCGGGTTGATTCCATTCCATTCCATTCCGTTCCACTCCATTCCATTCCTTTCCATTCCATTCCATTTCATTGCATTTCAATCCATTCCATTCTACTCGGGTTGATTCCATTCCATTCCATTCCATTCCATTCCATTCCATTCCATTCCATTCCAATCCATTCCATTCTACTCGGGTTGATTCCATTCCATTCCTTTCCATTCCGTTCCATTCCATTCCATTCCATTCCATTCCATTCCGTTCCGTTCCATTCCATTCCATTCCATTCCATTCCATTCCATTCCGTTCTACTCGGGTTGATTCCATTCCATTCCATTCCATTCCATTCCATTCGATTCCATTCCAATCCATTCCATTCCAATCCATTCCATTCTACTCGGGTAGATTCCATTCCATTCCTTTCCATTCCATTCCATTCCATTCCATTCCATTCCATTCCATTCCATTTGATTCCATTCGATTCCATTCCATTCCATTCCATTCCAATCCATTCCATTCTACTCGGGTTGATTCCATTCCATTCCATTCCATTCCATTCCATTCCATTCCATTCCATTCCATTCCATTCCATTCCATTCCATTCCAATCCATTCCATTCTACTCGGGTTGATTCCATTCCATTCCATTCCATTCCATTCCATTCCATTCCATTCCATTCCGTTCCATTCCATTCCATTCTATACCATTCCATTCCATTCGATTCCATTCGATTCCATTCGATTCCATTCCATTCCATTCCATTAAATTCCATTCCATTCCATTCCATTCCATTCCATTCCATTCCATTCCATTCCATTCCATTCCATTCCATTCCGTTCTACTCGGGTTGATTCCATTCCATTCCATTCCATTCCGTTCCATTCCATTCCATTCCATTCGATTCCATTCAATTCCATTCCATTCCATTCCATTCCAATCCAGTCCATTCTACTCGGGTTGATTTGATTCCATTCCATTCCATTCCATTCCATTCCATTCCATTCCATTCCATTCCATTCCATTCCATTCCATTCCATTCCATTCCATTCCAATCCATTCCATTCAACTCGGGTTGATTTGATTCCATTCCATTCCATTCCATTCCATTCCATTCCATTCGATTCCTTTCGATTCCATTCCATTCCATTCCATTAAATTCCATTCCATTCCATTCCATTCCATTCCATTCCATTCCATTCCATTCCATTCCATTCCATTCCATTCCATTCCGTTCTACTCGGGTTGATTCCATTCCATTCCATTCCATTCCATTCCATTCCATTCCATTCCATTCCACTCCATTCAATTCCATTCCATTCCATTCCGTTCCATTCCAATCCACTCCATTCTACTCGGGTTGATTCCATTCCATTCCATTCCATTCCATTCCATTCCAATCCATTCCATTCTACTCGGGTTGATTCCATTCCATTCCATTCCATTCCATTCCATTCCATTCCATTCCATTCCATTCCGTTCCATTCCAATCCATTCCATTCTACTCGGGTTGATTCCATTCCATTCCATTCCATTCCATTCCATTCCATTCCATTCCATTCCAATCCATTCCATTCTACTCGGGTTGATTCCATTCCATTCCATTCCATTCCATTCCATTCCATTCCATTCCATTCCAATCCATTTCTTTCAACTCGGGTTGATTCCATTCAATTCCATTCCATTCCATTCCATTCCATTAAATTTTATTCCATTCCATTCCTTTCCATTCCTTTCCATTCCATTCCATTCCATTACGTTCTACTCGGGTTGATTTCATTCCATTCCATTCCATTCCATTCCATTCCATTCCATTCCATTCCTTTCCATTCCATTCCATTCCATTCCATTCCATTCCTTTCGATTCCATACGATTCCATTCCATTCCATTCCATTCCAATCCATTCCGTTCTACTCGGGTTGATTCCGTTCCATCCCATTCCATTCCATTCCATTCCATTCCATTCCATTCCATTCCATTTCAATCCATTCCATTCTCCTCGGGTTGATTCCATTCCATTCCATTCCATTCCATTCCATTCCATTCCATTCCATTCCAGTCCATTCCAATCCATTCCATTCTACTCGGGTTGATTCCATTCCATTCCATTCCATTCCATTCCATTCCATTCCATTCCATTCCATTCCTTTCGATTCCATTCCATTCCATTCCATTCCATTCCATTCCATTCCATTCCATTCTATTGCATTCCATTCCATTCCATTCCATTCTGTTCTACTCGGGTTGATTCCAATCTATTCCATTCCATTCCATTCCGTTACATTCCATTCCATTCCATTCCATTCCATTCCGTTCCATTCCATTGCATTCCATTCCAGTCCATTCCAATCCATTCCATTCTACTCGGGTTGATTCCATTCCATTCCATTCCATTCCATTCCATTCCATTCCATTCCATTCCAATCCATTCCATTCTACTTGTGTTGATTCCATTCCAATCCATTCCATTCGGTTCCATTCCATTCCATTCCATTCCATTCCATTCCATTCCATTCCATTAAATTTTATTCCATTCCATTCCATTCCATTCCTTTCCTTTCCATTCCATTCCATTCCATTCCATTACTTTGTACTCGGGTTGATTTCATTCCATTCCATTCCATTCCATTCCATTCCATTCCATTCCATTCCATTCCACTCGATTCCATTCCATTCCATTCCATTCGATTGCATTCCATTCCAATTCATTCCGTTCTACTCGGGTTGATTCCATTCCATTCCATTCCATTCCATTCGATTCCATTCCATTCCATTTCAATCCATTCCATTCTACTCGGGTTGATTCCATTCCATTCCATTCCATCCCATTCCATTCCATTCCATTCCATTCCATTCCATTCCATTCCAATCCATTCCATTCAACTCGGGTTGATTCCATTCCATTCCATTCCATTCCATTCCATTCCATTCCATTCCATTCCATTCCATTCCAATCCATTCCATTCAACTCGGGTTGATTCCATTCAATTCCATTCCATTCCATTCCATTCCATTAAATTTTATTCCATTCCATTCCATTCCATTCCTTTCCATTCCATTCCATTCCATTCCATTCCATTACGTTCTACTCGGGTTGATTTCATTCCATTCCATTCCATTCCATTACATTACATTCCATTCCATTCCATTCCTTTCGATTCCACACGATTCCATTCCATTCCATTCCATTCCAATCCATTCCATTCTATTCGGGTTGATTCCATTCCATTCCATTCCATTCCATTAAATTTTATTCCATTCCATTCCATTCCATTCCTTTCCATTCCATTCCATTCCATTCCATTCCATTACGTTCTACTCGGGTTGATTTCATTCCATTCCATTCCATTCCATTCCATTACATTCCATTCCATTCCATTCCTTTCGATTCCATACGATTCCATTCCATTCCATTCCATTCCAATCCATTCCATTCTATTCGGGTTGATTCCATTCCATTCCATTCCATTCCATTCCATTCCATTCCATTCCATTCCAGTCCATTCCATTCCAGTCCATTCCTATCCATTCCATTCTACTCGGGTTGATTCCATGCCGTTCCATTCCATTCCATTCCATTCCATTCCATTCCATTCCATTCCATTCCATTCCTTTTGATTCCATTCCATTCCATTCCATTCCATTCCATTCCATTCCATTCCATTCCATTCCATTCCATTAAATTTTATTCCATTCCATTCCTTTCCATTCCTTTCCATTCCATTCCATTCCATTACGTTCTACTCGGGTTGATTTCATTCCATTCCATTCCATTCCATTCCATTCCATTCCATTCCTTTCCATTCCATTCCATTCCATTCCATTCCATTCCTTTCGATTCCATACGATTCCATTCCATTCCATTCCATTCCAATCCATTCCGTTCTACTCGGGTTGATTCCGTTCCATCCCATTCCATTCCATTCCATTCCATTCCATTCCATTCCATTCCATTTCAATCCATTCCATTCTCCTCGGGTTGATTCCATTCCATTCCATTCCATTCCATTCCATTCCATTCCATTCCAGTCCATTCCAATCCATTCCATTCTACTCGGGTTGATTCCATTCCATTCCATTCCAATCCATTCCATTCCATTCCATTCCATTCCATTCCATTCCTTTCGATTCCATTCCATTCCATTCCATTCCATTCCATTCCATTCCATTCCATTCCATTCCATTCCATTCTATTGCATTCCATTCCATTCCATTCCATTCTGTTCTACTCGGGTTGATTCCAATCTATTCCATTCCATTCCATTCCGTTACATTCCATTCCATTCCATTCCATTCCATTCCGTTCCATTCCATTGCATTCCATTCCAGTCCATTCCAATCCATTCCATTCTACTCGGGTTGATTCCATTCCATTCCATTCCATTCCATTCCATTCCATTCCATTCCATTCCATTCCATTCCATTCCATTCCATTCCATTCGGTTCCATTCCATTCCATTCCATTCCATTCCATTCCATTCCATTCCATTAAATTTTATTCCATTCCATTCCATTCCATTCCTTTCCTTTCCATTCCATTCCATTCCATTCCATTACTTTGTACTCGGGTTGATTTCATTCCATTCCATTCCATTCCATTCCATTCCATTCCATTCCATTCCATTCCACTCGATTCCATTCCATTCCATTCCATTCGATTGCATTCCATTCCAATCCATTCCGTTCTACTCGGGTTGATTCCATTCCATTCCATTCCATTCCATTCGATTCCATTCCATTCCATTTCAATCCATTCCATTCTACTCGGGTTGATTCCATTCCATTCCATTCCATCCCATTCCATTCCATTCCATTCCATTCCATTCCATTCCAATCCATTCCATTCAACTCGGGTTGATTCCATTCCATTCCATTCCATTCCATTCCATTCCATTCCATTCCATTCCAATCCATTCCATTCAACTCGGGTTGATTCCATTCAATTCCATTCCATTCCATTCCATACCATTAAATTTTATTCCATTCCATTCCATTCCATTCCTTTCCATTCCATTCCATTCCATTCCATTCCATTACGTTCTACTCGGGTTGATTTCATTCCATTCCATTCCATTCCATTCCATTCCATTACATTCCATTCCATTCCATTCCTTTCGATTCCATACGATTCCATTCCATTCCATTCCATTCCAATCCATTCCATTCTATTCGGGTTGATTCCATTCCATTCGATTCCATTCCATTCTATTCCATTCCATTCCATTTCAATCCATTCCATTCTACTCGGGTTGATTCCATTCCATTCCATTCCATTCCATTCCATTCCATTCCATTCCATTCCATTCCATTCCAGTCCATTCCTATCCATTCCATTCTACTCGGGTTGATTCCATGCCGTTCCATTCCATTCCATTCCATTCCATTCCATTCCATTCCATTCCATTCCTTTTGATTCCATTCCATTCCATTCCATTCCATTCCATTCCATTCCATTCCATTCCATTCCATTCCATTCCATTCCATTCCATTCCATTCTATTGCATTCCATTCCATTCCATTCCATTCCGTTCTACTCGGGTTGATTCCAATCTATTCCATTCCATTCCATTCCATTACATTCCATTCCATTCCATTCCATTCCATTCCGTTCCATTCCATTCCATTCCATTCCAGTCCATTCCAATCCATTCCATTCTACTCGAGTTGATTCCATTCCATTCCATTCCATTCCATTCCATTCCATTCCATTCCATTCCATTCCATTCCATTCGATTCCATTCCATTCCATTCCATTCCATTCCATTCCATTAAATTTTATTCCATTCCATTCCATTCCATTCCTTTCCTTTCCATTCCATTCCATTCCATTCCATTCCATTCGATTCCATTCCATTCCATTCCATTCCAATCCTTTCCGTTCTACTCGGGTTGATTCCATTCCATTCCATTCCATTCCATTCCATTCCATTCCATTCCATTCCATTCCATTCCATTCCATTCGATTCCATTCCATTCCATTCCTTTAAATTCCCTTCCATTCCATTCCATTCCATTAAATTCCATTGCATTCCATTCCATTCAATTCCATTCCATTCTACTCGGGTTGATTCCATTCCATTCCATTCCATTCCATTCCATTCCATTCCATTCCATTCCATTCCATTCGATTCCATTCGATTCCATTCCATTCCATTCCATTCCATTCCATTCCATTCCATTCGATTCCATTCGATTCCATTCCATTCCATTCCATTCCAATCCATTCCATTCTACTCGGGTTGATTCCATTCCATTCCATTCCATTCCATTCCATTCCATTCCATTCCGTTCCATTCCATTCCATTCCATTCCATTCAATTCCATTCCATTCCATTCCATTTGATTCCATTCCATTCCATTCCAATCCATTCCATTCTACTCGGGTTGATTTGATTCCATTCCATTCCATTCCAGTCCAGTCCAGTCCATTCCAATCCATTCCATTCTACTCGTGTTGATTCCATTCCATTCCATTCCATTCCATTGCATTCCATTCCATTCCATTCCAATCCATTCCACTCTACTCGGGTTGATTCCATTCCATTCCATTCCATTCTATTCCACTCCATTCCATTTCATTCCATTCCATTCCATTCCATTCCATTCCAATCCATTCCATTCTACTCTGGTTGATTTGATTCCATTCCATTCCATTCCATTCCATTCCATTCCATTCCATTCCATTCCATTCCATTCCATTCCAGTCCATTCCAATCCATTCCATTCTACTCGGCTTGATTTGATTCCATTCCATTCCATTCCATTCCATTCCAGTCCATTCCAATCCATTCCATTCTTCTCGGGTTGATTCCATTCCATTCCATTCCATTCCATTCCATTCCATTCCGTTCTACTCTGGTTGAATTCATTCCTTTCCATTGCATTCCATTCCATTCCATTCCATTCTATGCCATTCGATTCCATTCCATTCCATTTCAATCCATTCCGTTCTACTCGGGTTGATTCCATTCCTTTCCATTCCATTCCATTCCATTCCATTCCAGTCCATTCCAATCCATTCCATTCTACTCGGGTTGATTCCATTCGATTCCATTCCATTCCACTGGATTCCATTCCATTCCATTCCATTCCATTCCGTTCCATTCGATTCGATTCCATTCCATTCCAATCCATTCCATTCCATTCCATTCCATTCCATTCCATTCCATTCCATTCCTTTCCATTCCATTGGATTCCATTCCATTCCATTCCATTCCATTCCATTCCATTCCATTCCATTCCATTCCTTTCCATTCCATTCCATTCCATTCCGTTCTACTCGGGTTGATTCCATTCTATTCCATTCCATTCCATTCGATTCAATTCGATTCCATTCGATTCCATTCCATTCCATTCCATTAAATTTCATTCCATTCCATTCCATTCCATTCCATTCCATTCCATTCCGTTCGATTCCATTCCATTCCATTCGAATCCAATCCATTCCATTCTACTCGGGTTGATTCCATTCCATTCCATTCCATTCCATTCCATTCCATTCCATTCCATTCCGTTCCATTCCAATCCATTCCATTCTACTCGGGTTGATTCCATTCCATTCCATTCCATTCCATTCCATTCCAATCAATTCCATTCTACTCGGGTTGATTGCATTCCATTCCATTCCATTCCATTCCATTCCATTCCATTCCATTCCAATCCATTCCATTCTACTCGGGTTGATTCCTTTCCATTCAATTCCATTCCATTCCATTCCATTCCATTCCATTCCATTCCATTAAATTTTATTCCATTCCATTCCATTCCATTCCTTTCCATTCCATTCCATTCCATTACGTTCTACTCGGGTTGATTTCATTCCATTCCATTCCATTCCATTCCATTCCATTCCATTCCATTCCATTCCATTCCTTTCGATTCCATACGATTCCATTCCATTCCATTCCATTCCAATCCATTCCGTTCTACTCGGGTTGATTCCATTCCATTCCATTCCATTCCATTCGATTCCATTCCATTCCATTACAATCCATTCCATTCTACTCGGGTTGATTCCATTCCATTCCATTCCATTCCATTCCATTCCATTCCATTCCATTACTTTCCTTTCCATTCCATTCCATTCCATTCCATTACTTTCTACTAGGGTTGATTTCATTCCATGCCATTCCATTCCATTCCATTCCAATCCATTCCGTTTTACTCGGGTTGATTCCATTCCATTCCATTCCATTCCACTCGATTCCATTCCATTCCATTTCAATCCATTCCGTTCTACTCGGGTTGATTCCATTCCATTCCATTCCATTCCATTCCATTCCATTCCATTCCATTCCATTCCATTCCATTCCATTCCATTCCATTCCATTACGTTCTACTCGGGTTGATTTCATTCCATTCCATTCCATTCCATTCCATTCCATTCCATTCCATTCCATTCCATTCCATTCCATTCCATTCCATTCCATTCTTTTCGATTCCATACGATTCCATTCCATTCCATTCCATTCCAATCCATTCCGTTCTACTCGGGTTGATTCCATTCCATTCCATTCCATTCCATTCAATTCCATTCCATTCCATTCCATTCCATTCCATTCCATTCCATTCCTTTCCATTCCATTCCATTCCATTCCGTTCTACTCGGGTTGATTCCATTCTATTCCATTCCATTCCATTCGATTCCATTCGATTCCATTCGATTCCATTCCATTCCATTCCATTAAATTTCATTCCATTCCATTCCATTCCATTCCATTCCATTCCATTCCGTTCGATTCCATTCCATTCCATTCCAATCAAATCCATTCCATTCTACTCGGGTTGATTCCATTCCATTCCATTCCATTCCATTCCATTCCATTCCATTCCATTCCGTTCCATTCCAATCCATTCCATTCTACTCGGGTTGATTCCATTCCATTCCATTCCATTCCATTCCATTCCATTCCATTCCAATCCATTCCATTCTACTCGGGTTGATTGCATTCCATTCCATTCCATTCCATTCCATTCCATTCCATTCCATTCCATTCCATTCCAATTCATTCCATTCTACTCGGGTAGATTCCATTCCATTCAATTCCATTCCATTCCATTCCATTCAATTCCATTCCATTAAATTTTATTCCATTCCATTCCATTCCATTCCTTTCCATTCCATTCCATTCCATTACGTTCTACTCGGGTTGATTTCATTCCATTCCATTCCATTCCATTCCATTCCATTCCATTCCATTCCATTCCATTCTTTTCGATTCCATACGATTCCATTCCATTCCATTCCATTCCAATCCATTCCGTTCTACTCGGGTTGAATCCATTCCATTCCATTCCATTCCATTCCATTCCATTCCATTCCATTTCAATCCATTCCATTCTACTCGGGTTGATTCCATTCCATTCCATTCCATTCCATTCCATTCCATTCCATTCCATTCCATTACTTTCCTTTCCATTCCATTCCATTCCATTCCATTACGTTCTACTCGGGTTGATTTCATTCCATGCCATTCCATTCCATTCCATTCCAATCCATTCCGTTCTACTCGGGTTGATTCCATTCCATTCCATTCGATTCCATTCCATTCCATTTCAATCCATTCCATTCTACTCGGGTTGATTCCATTCCATTCCATTCCATTCCATTCCATTCCATTCCATTCCATTCCATTCCATTCCATTCCATTCTATTCCATTCCATTCCATTCCGTTCTACTCGGGTTGATTCTATTCCATTCCATTCCATTCCATTCCATTCCATTCCATTCCATTCCATTCCAGTCCATTCCAATCCATTCCATTCTACTCGGTTTGATTCCATTCCATTCCATTCCATTCCATTCCATTCCATTCCATTCCATTCCTTTCGATTCCATTCCATTCCATTCCATTCCATTCCATTCCATTCCATTCCATTCCATTCCATTCCATTCCATTCTATTGCATTCCATTCCATTCCATTCCATTCCGTTCTACTCGGGTTGATTCCAATCTATTCCATTCCATTCCATTCCGTTACATTCCATTCCATTCCATTCCATTCCATTCCATTCCGTTCCATTCCATTCCATTCCATTCCAGTCCATTCCAATCCATTCCATTCTACTCGGGTTGATTCCATTCCATTCCATTCCATTCCATTCTATTCCATTACATTCCATTCCAATCCATTCCATTCTACTCGGGTTGATTCCATTCCATTCCATTCCATTCCATTCCATTCCATTCCATTCCATTCCATTCGATTCCATTCCATTCCATTCCCTTCCATTCCATTCCATTCCATTCCATTCCATTCCATTCCATTCCATTCCATTAAATTTTATTCCATTCCATTCCATTCCATTCCTTTCCTTTCCAATCCATTCCATTCCATTCCATTACGTTCTACTCGGGTTGATTTCATTCCATTCCATTCCATTCCATTCCATTCCATTCGATTCCATTCCATTCCATTTCAATCCATTCCATTCTACTCGGGTTGATTCCATTCCATTCCATTTGATTCCATTCCATTCCATTCCATTCCATTCCATTCCATTCCATTCCATTCTGTTCTACTCGGGTTGATTTCATTCTATTCCATTCCATTCCATTCCCTTCCATTCCATTCCATTCAATTCCATTCGATTCCAATCCATTCCATTCCATTAAATTCCATTCCATTCCATTCCATTCGATTCCATTCCATTCCATTCCATTCCATTCCATTCCATTCCGTTCTACTCGGGTTGATTCCATTCCATTCCATTCCATTCCATTCCATTCGATTCCATTCCATTCCATTCCATTCCAATCCATTCCATTCCAATCCATTCCATTCTACTCGGGTAGATTCCATTCCATTACATTCCTTTCCATTCCATTCCATTCCATTCCATTCCATTCCATTCGATTCCATTCGATTCCATTCCATTCCATTCCATTAAATTCCATTCCATTCCATTCCATTCCATTCCACTCCATTCCATTCCATTCCATTCCATTCTACTCGGGTTGATTCCATTCCATTCCATTCCATTCCATTCCATTCCATTCCATTCCATTCCATTCCATTCCATTCCATTCCATTCCATTCCATTGCATTCCAATCCATTCCATTCTACTCGGGTTGATTTGATTCCATTCCATTCCATTCCATTCCATTTCATTCCATTCCATTCGATTCCATTCCATTCCAATCCATTCCATTCCATTCCATTCCATTTCATTCCATTCCATTCCATTCCATTCGATTCGATTCCATTCCATTCCATTCCGTTCCATTCCTTTCTATTCGATTCGATTCCATTCCATTCCATTCCATTCCATTCCATTCCATTCCATTCCATTCCATTCCATTCCATTCCATTCCATTCCATTCCATTCCATTCCGTTCTACTCGGGTTCATTCCATTCCATTCCATTCCATTGCATTCTGTTCCATTGAATTCCCTTCCTTTCTATTCCATTCCATTCCATTCCATTCCATTCCGTTCTACTCGGGTTGATTCCATTCCATTCCATTCCATTCCATTCCATTCCATTCCATTCCATTCCATTCGATTCCATTCGATTCCATTCCATTCCATTCCATTCCATTCCAATCCATTCCATTCTACTCGGGTTCATTCCATTCCATTCCATTCCATTCCATTCCATTCCATTCCATTCCATCGCATTCCATTCGGTTCCATTCGGTTCCATTCGATTCCATTCCATTTCAATCCATTCCATTCCATTCCGTTCCGTTCCGCTCCGTTTCGTTCGTTCCGTTCTATTCGGGTTGATTCCATTCTATTCCACTCCATTCCATTCGATTCCATTGGTTTCCACTCGATTCCATTCCATTCCATTCCATTCTATTCTATTGAATTCCATTCCATTCCATTCCATTCCATTGTATTCCAATCCATTCCTTTCTACTCGGGTTGATTCCATTCCATTCCATTCCGTTCCACTCCATTCCATTCCTTTCCATTCCATTCCATTTCATTGCATTTCAATCCATTCCATTCTACTCGGGTTGATTCCATTCCATTCCATTCCATTCCATTCCATTCCATTCCATTCCAATCCATTCCATTCTACTCGGGTTGATTCCATTCCATTCCTTTCCATTCCATTCCATTCCATTCCATTCCATTCCATTCCATTCCATTCCATTCCGTTGCGTTCCATTCCATTCCATTCCATTCCATTCCATTCCATTCCGTTCTACTCGGGTTGATTCCATTCCATTCCATTCCATTCCATTCCATTCCATTCCATTCAATTCGATTCCATTCCAATCCATTCCATTCCAATCCATTCCATTCTACTCGGGTAGATTCCATTCCATTCCATTCCATTCCATTCCATTCCATTCCATTCCATTCCATTCCATTCCATTTGATTCCATTCGATTCCATTCCATTCCATTCCATTCCAATCCATTCCATTCTACTCGGGTTGATTCCATTCCATTCCATTCCATTCCATTCCATTCCATTCCATTCCATTCCAATCCATTCCATTCTACTCGGGTTGATTCCATTCCGTTCCATTCCATTCCATTCCATTCCATTCCATTCAATTCCATTCCATTCCATTCCATTCCATTCCATTCTATACCATTCCATTCCATTCGATTCCATTCGATTCCATTCCATTCCATTCCATTCCATTAAATTTTATTACATTCCATTCCATTCCATTCCTTTCCATTCCATTCCATTCCATTACGTTCTACTCGGGTTGATTTCATTCCATTCCATTCCATTCCATTCCTTTCCATTCCATTCCATTCCATTCCTTTCGATTCCATACGATTCCATTCCATTCCATTCCATTCCAATCCATTCCATTCTACTCGGGTTGATTCAATTCCATCCCATTCCATTCCATTCCATTCCATTCCATTCCATTCCATTTCAATCCATTCCATTCTCCTCGGGTTGATTCCATTCCATTCCATTCCATTCCATTCCATTCCATTCCAGTCCATTCCAATCCATTCCATTCTATTCGGGTTGATTCCATTCCATTCCATTCCATTCCATTCCATTCCATTCCATTCCATTCCTTTCGATTCCATTCCATTCCATTCCATTCCATTCCATTCCATTCCATTCCATTCCATTCCATTCTATTGCATTCCATTCCATTCCATTCCATTCTGTTCTACTCGGGTTGATTCCAATCTATTCCATTCCATTCCATTCCGTTACATTCCATTCCATTCCATTCCATTCCATTCCGTTCCATTCCATTCCATTCCATTCCAGTCCATTCCAATCCATTCCATTCTACTCGGGTTGATTCCATTCCATTCCATTCCATTCCATTCCATTCCAATCCATTCCATTCTACTTGTGTTGATTCCATTCCATTCCATTCCATTCCATTCCATTCCATTCCATTCGGTTCCATTCCATTCCATTCCATTCCATTCCATTCCATTAAATTTTATTCCATTCCATTCCATTCCATTCCTTTCCATTCCATTCCATTCCATTCCATTCCATTACGTTGTACTCGGATTGATTTCATTCCATTCCATTCCATTCCATTCCATTCCATTCCATTCCATTCCATTCCATTCCATTCCACTCGATTCCATTCCATTCCATTCCATTCCATTCCATTCCATTCCATTCCATTCCATTCCAATCCATTCCGTTTTTCTCGGGTGGATTCCATTCCATTCCATTCCATTCCATTCCATTCCATTCCATTCCATTCCGTTCTACTCTGGTTGAATTCATTCCTTTCCATTGCATTCCATTCCATTCCATTCCATTCTATGCCATTCGATTCCATTCCATTCCATTTCAATCCATTCCGTTCTACTCGGGTTGATTCCATTCCTTTCCATTCCATTCCATTCCATTCCATTCCAGTCCATTCCAATCCATTCCATTCTACTCGGGTTGATTCCATTCGATTCCATTCCATTCCACTGGATTCCATTCCATTCCATTCCATTCCATTCCGTTCCATTCGATTCGATTCCATTCCATTCCAATCCATTCCATTCCATTCCATTCCATTCCATTCCATTCCATTCCACTCCTTTCCATTCCATTGGATTCCATTCCATTCCATTCCATTCCATTCCATTCCATTCCATTCCATTCCTTTCCATTCCATTCCATTCCATTCCGTTGTACTCGGGTTGATTCCATTCTATTCCATTCCATTCCATTCGATTCAATTCGATTCCATTCGATTCCATTCCATTCCATTCCATTAAATTTCATTCCATTCCATTCCATTCCATTCCATTCCATTCCATTCCGTTCGATTCCATTCCATTCCATTCCAATCCAATCCATTCCATTCTACTCGGGTTGATTCCATTCCATTCCATTCCATTCCATTCCATTCCATTCCATTCCGTTCCATTCCAATCCATTCCATTCTACTCGGGTTGATTCCATTCCATTCCATTCCATTCCATTCCATTCCAATCAATTCCATTCTACTCGGGTTGATTGCATTCCATTCCATTCCATTCCATTCCATTCCATTCCATTCCATTCCATTCCAATCCATTCCATTCTACTCGGGTTGATTCCTTTCCATTCAATTCCATTCCATTCCATTCCATTCCATTCCATTCCATTAAATTTTATTCCATTCCATTCCATTCCATTCCTTTCCATTCCATTCCATTCCATTACGTTCTACTCGGGTTGATTTCATTCCATTCCATTCCATTCCATTCCATTCCATTCCATTCCATTCCATTCCATTCCATTCCATTCCTTTCGATTCCATACGATTCCATTCCATTCCATTCCATTCCAATCCATTCCGTTCTACTCGGGTTGATTCCATTCCATTCCATTCCATTCCATTCGATTCCATTCCATTCCATTACAATCCATTCCATTCTACTCGGGTTGATTCCATTCCATTCCATTCCATTCCATTCCATTCCATTCCATTCCATTCCATTCCATTACTTTCCTTTCCATTCCATTCCATTCCATTCCATTACTTTCTACTAGGGTTGATTTCATTCCATGCCATTCCATTCCATTCCATTCCAATCCATTCCGTTTTACTCGGGTTGATTCCATTCCATTCCATTCCATTCCATTCGATTCCATTCCATTCCATTTCAATCCATTCCGTTCTACTCGGGTTGATTCCATTCCATTCCATTCCATTCCATTCCATTCCATTCCATTCCATTCCATTACGTTCTACTCGGGTTGATTTCATTCCATTCCATTCCATTCCATTCCATTCCATTCCATTCCATTCCATTCCATTCCATTCTTTTCGATTCCATACGATTCCATTCCATTCCATTCCATTCCAATCCATTCCGTTCTACTCGGGTTGATTCCATTCCATTCCATTCCATTCCATTCCATTCCATTCCATTCCATTCCTTTCCATTCCATTCCATTCCATTCCGTTCTACTCGGGTTGATTCCATTCTATTCCATTCCATTCCATTCGATTCCATTCGATTCCATTCGATTCCATTCCATTCCATTCCATTAAATTTCATTCCATTCCATTCCATTCCATTCCATTCCATTCCGTTCGATTCCATTCCATTCCATTCCAATCCAATCCATTCCATTCTACTCGGGTTGATTCCATTCCATTCCATTCCATTCCATTCCATTCCATTCCATTCCATTCCATTCCGTTCCATTCCAATCCATTCCATTCTACTCGGGTTGATTCCATTCCATTCCATTCCATTCCATTCCATTCCATTCCATTCCAATCCATTCCATTCTAATCGGGTTGATTGCATTCCATTCCATTCCATTCCATTCCATTCCATTCCATTCCAATTCATTCCATTCTACTCGGGTTGATTCCATTCCATTCAATTCCATTCCATTCCATTCCATTCAATTCCATTCCATTAAATTTTATTCCATTCCATTCCATTCCATTCCTTTCCATTCCATTCCATTCCATTACGTTCTACTCGGGTTGATTTCATTCCATTCCAATCCATTCCATTCCATTCTATTCCATTCCATTCCATTCCATTCTTTTCGATTCCATACGATTCCATTCCATTCCATTCCATTCCAATCCATTCCGTTCTACTCGGGTTGATTCCATTCCATTCCATTCCATTCCAATCCATTCCATTCTAATCGGGTTGATTGCATTCCATTCCATTCCATTCCATTCCATTCCAATTCATTCCATTCTACTCGGGTTGATTCCATTCCATTCCATTCCATTCCATTCCATTCCATTCAATTCCATTCCATTAAATTTTATTCCATTCCATTCCATTCCATTCCTTTCCATTCCATTCCATTCCATTACGTTCTACTCGGGTTGATTTCATTCCATTCCAATCCATTCCATTCCATTCCATTCCATTCCATTCCATTCCATTCCATTCTTTTCGATTCCATACGATTCCATTCCATTCCATTCCATTCCATTCCAATCCATTCCGTTCTACTCGGGTTGATTCCATTCCATTCCATTCCATTCCATTCCATTCCATTCCATTCCATTCCATTTCAATCCATTCCATTCTACTCGGGTTGATTCCATTCCATTCCATTCCATTCCATTCCATTCCATTCCATTCCATTCCATTCCATTACTTTCCATTCCATTCCATTCCATTCCATTCCATTACGTTCTACTCGGGTTGATTTCATTCCATGCCATTCCATTCCATTCCATTCCAATCCATTCCGTTCTACTCGGGTTGATTCCATTCCATTCCATTCGACTCCATTCCATTCCATTTCAATCCATTCCATTCTACTCGGGTTGATTCCATTCGATTCCATTCCATTCCACTGGATTCCATTCCATTCCATTCCATTCCATTCCGTTCCATTCGATTCGATTCCATTCCATTCCAATCCATTCCATTCCATTCCATTCCATTCCATTCCATTCCATTCCATTCCATTCCTTTCCATTCCATTGGATTCCATTCCATTCCATTCCATTCCATTCCATTCCATTCCATTCCATTCCATTCCTTTCCATTCCATTCCATTCCATTCCGTTCTACTCGGGTTGATTCCATTCTATTCCATTCCATTCCATTCGATTCAATTCGATTCCATTCGATTCCATTCCATTCCATTCCATTAAATTTCATTCCATTCCATTCCATTCCATTCCATTCCATTCCATTCCATTCCATTCCGTTCGATTCCATTCCATTCCATTCCAATCCAATCCATTCCATTCTACTCGGGTTGATTCCATTCCATTCCATTCCATTCCATTCCATTCCATTCCATTCCATTCCATTCCATTCCATTCCAATTCATTCCATTCTACTCGGGTTGATTCCATTCCATTCAATTCCATTCCATTCCATTCCATTCAATTCCATTCCATTAAATTTTATTCCATTCCATTCCATTCCATTCCTTTCCATTCCATTCCATTCCATTACGTTCTACTCGGGTTGATTTCATTCCATTCCATTCCATTCCATTCCATTCCATTCCATTCCATTCCATTCCATTCCATTCTTTTCGATTCCATACGATTCCATTCCATTCCATTCCATTCCAATCCATTCCGTTCTACTCGGGTTGAATCCATTCCATTCCATTCCATTCCATTCCATTCCATTCCATTCCATTTCAATCCATTCCATTCTACTCGGGTTGATTCCATTCCATTCCATTCCATTCCATTCCATTCCATTCCATTCCATTCCATTACTTTCCTTTCCATTCCATTCCATTCCATTCCATTACGTTCTACTCGGGTTGATTTCATTCCATGCCATTCCATTCCATTCCATTCCAATCCATTCCGTTCTACTCGGGTTGATTCCATTCCATTCCATTCGATTCCATTCCATTCCATTTCAATCCATTCCATTCTACTCGGGTTGATTCCATTCCATTCCATTCCATTCCATTCCATTCCATTCCATTCCATTCCATTCCATTCCATTCCATTCCATTCTATTCCATTCCATTCCATTCCGTTCTACTCGGGTTGATTCTATTCCATTCCATTCCATTCCATTCCATTCCATTCCATTCCATTCCATTCCATTCCAGTCCATTCCAATCCATTCCATTCTACTCGGTTTGATTCCATTCCATTCCATTCCATTCCATTCCATTCCATTCCATTCCATTCCTTTCGATTCCATTCCATTCCATTCCATTCCATTCCATTCCATTCCATTCCATTCCATTCCATTCCATTCCATTCTATTGCATTCCATTCCATTCCATTCCATTCCGTTCTACTCGGGTTGATTCCAATCTATTCCATTCCATTCCATTCCGTTACATTCCATTCCATTCCATTCCATTCCATTCCATTCCGTTCCATTCCATTCCATTCCATTCCAGTCCATTCCAATCCATTCCATTCTACTCGGGTTGATTCCATTCCATTCCATTCCATTCCATTCTATTCCATTACATTCCATTCCAATCCATTCCATTCTACTCGGGTTGATTCCATTCCATTCCATTCCATTCCATTCCATTCCATTCCATTCCATTCCATTCGATTCCATTCCATTCCATTCCATTCCATTCCATTCCATTCCATTCCATTCCATTCCATTCCATTCCATTCCATTCCATTAAATTTTATTCCATTCCATTCCATTCCATTCCTTTCCTTTCCAATCCATTCCATTCCATTCCATTACGTTCTACTCGGGTTGATTTCATTCCATTCCATTCCATTCCATTCCATTCCATTCGATTCCATTCCATTCCATTTCAATCCATTCCATTCTACTCGGGTTGATTCCATTCCATTCCATTTGATTCCATTCCATTCCATTCCATTCCATTCCATTCCATTCCATTCTGTTCTACTCGGGTTGATTTCATTCTATTCCATTCCATTCCATTCCCTTCCATTCCATTCCATTCAATTCCATTCGATTCCAATCCATTCCATTCCATTAAATTCCATTCCATTCCATTCCATTCGATTCCATTCCATTCCATTCCATTCCATTCCATTCCATTCCGTTCTACTCAGGTTGATTCCATTCCATTCCATTCCATTCCATTCCATTCCATTCCATTCCATTCCATTCCATTCCAATCCATTCCATTCCAATCCATTCCATTCTACTCGGGTAGATTCCATTCCATTACATTCCTTTCCATTCCATTCCATTCCATTCCATTCCATTCCATTCGATTCCATTCGATTCCATTCCATTCCATTCCATTAAATTCCATTCCATTCCATTCCATTCCATTCCACTCCATTCCATTCCATTCCATTCCATTCTACTCGGGTTGATTCCATTCCATTCCATTCCATTCCATTCCATTCCATTCCATTCCATTCCATTCCATTCCATTCCATTCCATTCCATTCCATTCCATTGCATTCCAATCCATTCCATTCTACTCGGGTTGATTTGATTCCATTCCATTCCATTCCATTCCATTTCATTCCATTCCATTCGATTCCATTCCATTCCAATCCATTCCATTCCATTCCATTCCATTTCATTCCATTCCATTCCATTCCATTCGATTCGATTCCATTCCATTCCATTCCGTTCCATTCCTTTCTATTCGATTCGATTCCATTCCATTCCATTCCATTCCATTCCATTCCATTCCATTCCATTCCATTCCATTCCATTCCATTCCATTCCATTCCGTTCTACTCGGGTTCATTCCATTCCATTCCATTCCATTGCATTCTGTTCCATTGAATTCCCTTCCTTTCTATTCCATTCCATTCCATTCCATTCCATTCCGTTCTACTCGGGTTGATTCCATTCCATTCCATTCCATTCCATTCCATTCCATTCCATTCGATTCCATTCGATTCCATTCCATTCCATTCCATTCCATTCCAATCCATTCCATTCTACTCGGGTTCATTCCATTCCATTCCATTCCATTCCATTCCATTCCATTCCATTCCATCGCATTCCATTCGGTTCCATTCGGTTCCATTCGATTCCATTCCATTTCAATCCATTCCATTCCATTCCGTTCCGTTCCGCTCCGTTTCGTTCGTTCCGTTCTATTCGGGTTGATTCCATTCTATTCCACTCCATTCCATTCGATTCCATTGGTTTCCACTCGATTCCATTCCATTCCATTCCATTCTATTCTATTGAATTCCATTCCATTCCATTCCATTCCATTGTATTCCAATCCATTCCTTTCTACTCGGGTTGATTCCATTCCATTCCATTCCGTTCCACTCCATTCCATTCCTTTCCATTCCATTCCATTTCATTGCATTTCAATCCATTCCATTCTACTCGGGTTGATTCCATTCCATTCCATTCCATTCCATTCCATTCCATTCCATTCCAATCCATTCCATTCTACTCGGGTTGATTCCATTCCATTCCTTTCCATTCCATTCCATTCCATTCCATTCCATTCCATTCCATTCCATTCCATTCCGTTGCGTTCCATTCCATTCCATTCCATTCCATTCCATTCCATTCCGTTCTACTCTGGTTGATTCCATTCCATTCCATTCCATTCCATTCCATTCCATTCCATTCCATTCCATTCGATTCCATTCCAATCCATTCCATTCCAATCCATTCCATTCTACTCGGGTAGATTCCATTCCATTCCATTCCATTCCATTCCATTCCATTCCATTCCATTCCATTCCATTCCATTCCATTTGATTCCATTCGATTCCATTCCATTCCATTCCATTCCAATCCATTCCATTCTACTCGGGTTGATTCCATTCCATTCCATTCCATTCCATTCCATTCCATTCCATTCCATTCCAATCCATTCCATTCTACTCGGGTTGATTCCATTCCGTTCCATTCCATTCCATTCCATTCCATTCCATTCAATTCCATTCCATTCCATTCCATTCCATTCTATACCATTCCATTCCATTCGATTCCATTCGATTCCATTCCATTCCATTCCATTCCATTAAATTTTATTCCATTCCATTCCATTCCATTCCTTTCCATTCCATTCCATTCCATTACGTTCTACTCGGGTTGATTTCATTCCATTCCATTCCATTCCATTCCTTTCCATTCCATTCCATTCCATTCCTTTCGATTCCATACGATTCCATTCCATTCCATTCCATTCCAATCCATTCCATTCTACTCGGGTTGATTCAATTCCATCCCATTCCATTCCATTCCATTCCATTCCATTCCATTCCATTTCAATCCATTCCATTCTCCTCGGGTTGATTCCATTCCATTCCATTCCATTCCATTCCATTCCATTCCATTCCATTCCAGTCCATTCCAATCCATTCCATTCTACTCGGGTTGATTCCATTCCATTCCATTCCATTCCATTCCATTCCATTCCATTCCATTCCTTTCGATTCCATTCCATTCCATTCCATTCCATTCCATTCCATTCCATTCCATTCTATTGCATTCCATTCCATTCCATTCCATTCTGTTCTACTCGGGTTGATTCCAATCTATTCCATTCCATTCCATTCCGTTACATTCCATTCCATTCCATTCCATTCCATTCCGTTCCATTCCATTCCATTCCATTCCAGTCCATTCCAATCCATTCCATTCTACTCGGGTTGATTCCATTCCATTCCATTCCATTCCATTCCATTCCAATCCATTCCATTCTACTTGTGTTGATTCCATTCCATTCCATTCCATTCCATTCCATTCCATTCCATTCGGTTCCATTCCATTCCATTCCATTCCATTCCATTCCATTAAATTTTATTCCATTCCATTCCATTCCATTCCTTTCCTTTCCATTCCATTCCATTCCATTCCATTACGTTGTACTCGGATTGATTTCATTCCATTCCATTCCATTCCATTCCATTCCATTCCATTCCATTCCATTCCATTCCATTCCACTCGATTCCATTCCATTCCATTCCATTCCATTCCATTCCATTCCAATCCATTCCGTTTTTCTCGGGTTGATTCCATTCCATTCCATTCCATTCCATTCCATTCCATTCCATTCCATTCCGTTCTACTCTGGTTGAATTCATTCCTTTCCATTGCATTCCATTCCATTCCATTCCATTCTATGCCATTCGATTCCATTCCATTCCATTTCAATCCATTCCGTTCTACTCGGGTTGATTCCATTCCTTTCCATTCCATTCCATTCCATTCCATTCCAGTCCATTCCAATCCATTCCATTCTACTCGGGTTGATTCCATTCGATTCCATTCCATTCCACTGGATTCCATTCCATTCCATTCCATTCCATTCCGTTCCATTCGATTCGATTCCATTCCATTCCAATCCATTCCATTCCATTCCATTCCATTCCATTCCATTCCATTCCACTCCTTTCCATTCCATTGGATTCCATTCCATTCCATTCCATTCCATTCCATTCCATTCCATTCCATTCCATTCCTTTCCATTCCATTCCATTCCATTCCGTTGTACTCGGGTTGATTCCATTCTATTCCATTCCATTCCATTCGATTCAATTCGATTCCATTCGATTCCATTCCATTCCATTCCATTAAATTTCATTCCATTCCATTCCATTCCATTCCATTCCATTCCATTCCGTTCGATTCCATTCCATTCCATTCCAATCCAATCCATTCCATTCTACTCGGGTTGATTCCATTCCATTCCATTCCATTCCATTCCATTCCATTCCATTCCGTTCCATTCCAATCCATTCCATTCTACTCGGGTTGATTCCATTCCATTCCATTCCATTCCATTCCATTCCAATCAATTCCATTCTACTCGGGTTGATTGCATTCCATTCCATTCCATTCCATTCCATTCCATTCCATTCCATTCCAATCCATTCCATTCTACTCGGGTTGATTCCTTTCCATTCAATTCCATTCAATTCCATTCCATTCCATTCCATTCCATTAAATTTTATTCCATTCCATTCCATTCCATTCCTTTCCATTCCATTCCATTCCATTACGTTCTACTCGGGTTGATTTCATTCCATTCCATTCCATTCCATTCCATTCCATTCCATTCCATTCCATTCCATTCCTTTCGATTCCATACGATTCCATTCCATTCCATTCCATTCCAATCCATTCCGTTCTACTCGGGTTGATTCCATTCCATTCCATTCCATTCCATTCGATTCCATTCCATTCCATTACAATCCATTCCATTCTACTCGGGTTGATTCCATTCCATTCCATTCCATTCCATTCCATTCCATTCCATTCCATTCCATTCCATTACTTTCCTTTCCATTCCATTCCATTCCATTCCATTACTTTCTACTAGGGTTGATTTCATTCCATGCCATTCCATTCCATTCCATTCCAATCCATTCCGTTTTACTCGGGTTGATTCCATTCCATTCCATTCCATTCCATTCGATTCCATTCCATTCCATTTCAATCCATTCCGTTCTACTCGGGTTGATTCCATTCCATTCCATTCCATTCCATTCCATTCCATTCCATTCCATTCCATTACGTTCTACTCGGGTTGATTTCATTCCATTCCATTCCATTCCATTCCATTCCATTCCATTCCATTCCATTCCATTCTTTTCGATTCCATACGATTCCATTCCATTCCATTCCATTCCAATCCATTCCGTTCTACTCGGGTTGATTCCATTCCATTCCATTCCATTCCATTCCATTCCATTCCATTCCATTCCATTCCTTTCCATTCCATTCCATTCCATTCCGTTCTACTCGGGTTGATTCCATTCTATTCCATTCCATTCCATTCGATTCCATTCGATTCCATTCGATTCCATTCCATTCCATTCCATTAAATTTCATTCCATTCCATTCCATTCCATTCCATTCCATTCCGTTCGATTCCATTCCATTCCATTCCAATCCAATCCATTCCATTCTACTCGGGTTGATTCCATTCCATTCCATTCCATTCCATTCCATTCCATTCCATTCCATTCCGTTCCATTCCAATCCATTCCATTCTACTCGGGTTGATTCCATTCCATTCCATTCCATTCCATTCCATTCCATTCCATTCCAATCCATTCCATTCTAATCGGGTTGATTGCATTCCATTCCATTCCATTCCATTCCATTCCATTCCATTCCAATTCATTCCATTCTACTCGGGTTGATTCCATTCCATTCAATTCCATTCCATTCCATTCCATTCAATTCCATTCCATTAAATTTTATTCCATTCCATTCCATTCCATTCCTTTCCATTCCATTCCATTCCATTACGTTCTACTCGGGTTGATTTCATTCCATTCCAATCCATTCCATTCCATTCTATTCCATTCCATTCCATTCCATTCTTTTCGATTCCATACGATTCCATTCCATTCCATTCCATTCCAATCCATTCCGTTCTACTCGGGTTGATTCCATTCCATTCCATTCCATTCCAATCCATTCCATTCTAATCGGGTTGATTGCATTCCATTCCATTCCATTCCATTCCATTCCAATTCATTCCATTCTACTCGGGTTGATTCCATTCCATTCCATTCCATTCCATTCCATTCCATTCAATTCCATTCCATTAAATTTTATTCCATTCCATTCCATTCCATTCCTTTCCATTCCATTCCATTCCATTACGTTCTACTCGGGTTGATTTCATTCCATTCCAATCCATTCCATTCCATTCCATTCCATTCCATTCCATTCCATTCCATTCTTTTCGATTCCATACGATTCCATTCCATTCCATTCCATTCCATTCCAATCCATTCCGTTCTACTCGGGTTGATTCCATTCCATTCCATTCCATTCCATTCCATTCCATTCCATTCCATTTCAATCCATTCCATTCTACTCGGGTTGATTCCATTCCATTCCATTCCATTCCATTCCATTCCATTCCATTCCATTCCATTCCATTCCATTACTTTCCTTTCCATTCCATTCCATTCCATTCCATTACGTTCTACTCGGGTTGATTTCATTCCATGCCATTCCATTCCATTCCATTCCAATCCATTCCGTTCTACTCGGGTTGATTCCATTCCATTCCATTCGATTCCATTCCATTCCATTTCAATCCATTCCATTCTACTCGGGTTGATTCCATTCGATTCCATTCCATTCCACTGGATTCCATTCCATTCCATTCCATTCCATTCCGTTCCATTCGATTCGATTCCATTCCATTCCAATCCATTCCATTCCATTCCATTCCATTCCATTCCATTCCATTCCATTCCATTCCATTCCTTTCCATTCCATTGGATTCCATTCCATTCCATTCCATTCCATTCCATTCCATTGCATTCCATTCCTTTCCATTCCATTCCATTCCATTCCGTTCTACTCGGGTTGATTCCATTCTATTCCATTCCATTCCATTCGATTCAATTCGATTCCATTCGATTCCATTCCATTCCATTCCATTAAATTTCATTCCATTCCATTCCATTCCATTCCATTCCATTCCATTCCATTCCATTCCATTCCGTTCGATTCCATTCCATTCCATTCCAATCCAATCCATTCCATTCTACTCGGGTTGATTCCATTCCATTCCATTCCATTCCATTCCATTCCATTCCATTCCGTTCCATTCCAATCCATTCCATTCTATTCGGGTTGATTCCATTCCATTCCATTCCATTCCATTCCATTCCAATCAATTCCATTCTACTCGGGTTGATTGCATTCCATTCCATTCCATTCCATTCCATTCCATTCCATTCCATTCCAATCCATTCCATTCTACTCGGGTTGATTCCTTTCCATTCAATTCCATTCCATTCCATTCCATTCCATTCCATTCCATTAAATTTTATTCCATTCCATTCCATTCCATTCCTTTCCATTCCATTCCATTCCATTACGTTCTA
Organism: Gorilla gorilla gorilla; assembly: GCF_029281585.2. Classification (NCBI taxonomy): domain Eukaryota; kingdom Metazoa; phylum Chordata; class Mammalia; order Primates; family Hominidae; genus Gorilla; species Gorilla gorilla. The sequence continues at coordinate 17,713,696 of NC_073241.2, forward strand.
CTCGGGTTGATTTCATTCCATTCCATTCCATTCCATTCCATTCCATTCCATTCCATTCCATTCCATTCCTTTCGATTCCATACGATTCCATTCCATTCCATTCCATTCCAATCCATTCCGTTCTACTCGGGTTGATTCCATTCCATTCCATTCCATTCCATTCGATTCCATTCCATTCCATTACAATCCATTCCATTCTACTCGGGTTGATTCCATTCCATTCCATTCCATTCCATTCCATTCCATTCCATTCCATTCCATTACTTTCCTTTCCATTCCATTCCATTCCATTCCATTACTTTCTACTAGGGTTGATTTCATTCCATGCCATTCCATTCCATTCCATTCCAATCCATTCCGTTTTACTCGGGTTGATTCCATTCCATTCCATTCCATTCCATTCGATTCCATTCCATTCCATTTCAATCCATTCCGTTCTACTCGGGTTGATTCCATTCCATTCCATTCCATTCCATTCCATTCCATTCCATTCCATTCCATTCCATTCCATTACATTCTACTCGGGTTGATTTCATTCCATTCCATTCCATTCCATTCCATTCCATTCCATTCCATTCCATTCCATTCTTTTCGATTCCATACGATTCCATTCCATTCCATTCCATTCCAATCCATTCCGTTCTACTCGGGTTGATTCCATTCCATTCCATTCCATTCCATTCCATTCCATTCCATTCCATTCCATTCCATTCCATTCCATTGCATTCCTTTCCATTCCATTCCATTCCATTCCGTTCTACTCGGGTTGATTCCATTCTATTCCATTCCATTCCATTCGATTCCATTCGATTCCATTCGATTCCATTCCATTCCATTCCATTAAATTTCATTCCATTCCATTCCATTCCATTCCATTCCATTCCGTTCGATTCCATTCCATTCCATTCCAATCCAATCCATTCCATTCTACTCGGGTTGATTCCATTCCATTACATTCCATTCCATTCCATTCCATTCCATTCCATTCCGTTCCATTCCAATCCATTCCATTCTAGTCGGGTTGATTCCATTCCATTCCATTCCATTCCATTCCATTCCATTCCATTCCAATCCATTCCATTCTAATCGGGTTGATTGCATTCCATTCCATTCCATTCCATTCCATTCCATTCCATTCCATTCCAATTCATTCCATTCTACTCGGGTTGATTCCATTCCATTCAATTCCATTCCATTCCATTCCATTCAATTCCATTCCATTAAATTTTATTCCATTCCATTCCATTCCATTCCTTTCCATTCCATTCCATTCCATTACGTTCTACTCGGGTTGATTTCATTCCA
>NC_073241.2:17717500-17720000 GCF_029281585.2 Gorilla gorilla gorilla
TCCATTCCATTCTACTCGGGTTGATTCCATTCCATTCCATTCCATTCCATTCCATTCCAATCCATTCCATTCTACTTGTGTTGATTCCATTCCATTCCATTCCATTCCATTACATTCCATTCCATTCGGTTCCATTCCATTCCATTCCATTCCATTCCATTCCATTAAATTTTATTCCATTCCATTCCATTCCATTCCTTTCCTTTCCATTCCATTCCATTCCATTCCATTACGTTGTACTCGGATTGATTTCATTCCATTCCATTCCATTCCATTCCATTCCATTCCATTCCATTCCATTCCATTCCATTCCACTCGATTCCGTTCCATTCCATTCCATTCCATTCCATTGCATTCCATTCCATTCCATTCCATTCCAATCCATTCCGTTTTTCTCGGGTTGATTCCATTCCATTCCATTCCATTCCATTCGATTCCATTCCATTCCATTTCAATCCATTCCATTCTACTCGGGTTGATTCCATTCCATTCCATTCCATTCCATTCCATTCCATTCCATTCCATTCCATTCCATTCCATTCCAATCCAATCCATTCTACTGGGGTTGATTCCATTCCATTCCATTCCATTCCATTCCATTCCATTCCATTCCATTCCAGTCCATTCCAATCCATTCCATTCCATTCCATTCCATTCCATTCCATTCCATTCCATTCCATTCCATTCCTTTCGATTCCATTCCATTCCAGTCCATTCCAATCCATTCCATTCTACTCGGGTTGATTCCATTCCATTCCATTCCATTCCATTACATTCCATTCCAATCCATTCCATTCTACTTGGGTTGATACCATTCCATTCCATTCCATTCCATTCCATTCCATTCCATTCCATTCCATTCCATTCCATTCGATTCCATTCCATTCCATTCCATTCCATTAAATTTTATTCCATTCCATTCCATTCCATTCCTTTCCTTTCCATTCCATTCCATTGCATTCCATTACGTTCTACTCGGGTTGATTTCATTCCATGCCATTCCATTCCATTGCATTCCAATCCATTCCGTTCTACTCGGGTTGATTCCATTCCATTCCATTCCATTCCATTTGATTCCATTCCATTCCATTTCAATCCATTCCATTCTACTCGGGTTGATTCCATTCCATTCCATTCCATTCCATTCCATTCCATTCCATTCCATTCGATTACTTTGCATTCCATTCCGTTCTAATCGGGTTAATTCTATTCCGTTCCATTCCATTCCATTCCATTCCATTCCATTCCATTCCATTCCATTCCATTCCTTTCCATTCCATTCCATTCCATTCTACTCGGTTTGATTCCATTCCATTCCATTCCATTCCATTCCATTCCATTCCTTTCGATTCCATTCCATTCCATTCCATTCCTTTCCATTCCATTCCATTCCATTCCATTCCATTCCATTCCATTCCATTCTATTGCATTCCATTCCATTCCATTCCATTCCGTTCTACTCGGGTTGATTCCATTCTATTCCATTCCATTCCATTCCGTTACATTCCATTCCATTCCATTCCATTCCATTCCGTTCCATTCCATTCCATTCCATTCCAGTCCATTCCAATCCATTCCATTCTACTCGGGTTGATTCCATTCCATTCCATTCCATTCCATTCCATTACATTACATTCCATTCCAATCCATTCCATTCTACTCGGGTTGATTCCATTCCATTCCATTCCATTCCATTCCATTCCATTCCATTCCATTCCATTCCATTCGATTCCATTCCATTCCATTCCATTCCATTCCATTCCATTCCATTCCATTCAATTAAATTTTATTCCATTCCATTCCATTCCATTCCTTTCCTTTCCATTGCATTCCATTCCATTCCATTACGTTCTACTCGGGTTGATTTCATTCCATTCCATTCCATTCCATTCCATTCGATTCCATTCCATTCCATTTCAATCCATTCCATTCTACTCGGGTTGATTCCATTCCATTCCATTTGATTCCATTCCATTCCATTCCATTCCATTCCATTCCATTCCATTCTGTTCTACTCGGGTTGATTTCATTCTATTCCATTCCATTCCATTCCCTTCCATTCCATTCCATTCAATTCCATTCGATTCCAATCCATTCCATTCCATTAAATTCCATTCCATTCCACTCCATTCCATTCCATTCCATTCCATTCCATTCCATTCCATTCCATTCCATTCAATTCCATTCCGTTCTACTCTGGTTGATTCCATTCCTTTCCATTCCATTCCATTCCATTCCATTCCATTCCATTCCATTCCATTCCATTCCATTCCATTCCGTTCTACTCGGGTTCATTCCATTCCATTCCATTCCATTGCATTCTATTCCATTGAATTCCCTTCCTTTCTAATCCATTCCATTCCATTCCATTCCATTCCGTTGTACTCGGGTTGATTCCATTCCATTCCATTCCATTCCATTCCATTCCATTCCATTCCATTCCATTCCATTCCATTCCATTCGATTCCATTCTATTCCATTCCATTCCATTCCATTCCAT
>NC_073241.2:17732500-17760000 GCF_029281585.2 Gorilla gorilla gorilla
TCCATTCCGTTCCATTCCAATCCATTCCATTCTACTCCGGTTGATTCCATTCCATTCCATTCCATTCCATTCCATTCCATTCCATTCCATTCCAATCCATTCCATTCTACTCGGGTTGATTCCATTCCATTCCATTCCATTCCATTCCATTCCATTCCGTTCTACTCGGGTTCATTCCATTCCATTCCATTCCATTGCATTCTATTCCATTGAATTCCCTTCCTTTCTAATCCATTCCATTCCATTCCATTCCATTCCGTTGTACTCGGGTTGATTCCATTCCATTCCATTCCATTCCATTCCATTCCATTCCATTCCATTCCATTCCATTCCATTCCATTCGATTCCATTCCATTCCATTCCATTCCATTCCATTCCAATCCATTCCATTCTACTCGGGTTCATTCCATTCCATTCCATTCCATTCCATTCCATTCCATTCCATTTCATTCGGTTCCATTCGGTTCCATTCGATTCCATTCCATTTCAATCCATTCCATTCCATTCCGTTCCGTTCCGTTCCGTTCTACTCGGGTTCATTCCATTCCATTCCATTCCATTGCATTCTATTCCATTGAATTCCCTTCCTTTCTATTCCATTCCATTCCATTCCATTCCATTCCGTTCTATTCGGGTTGATTCCATTCTATTCCACTCCATTCCATTCGATTCCATTGGTTTCCATTCGATTCCATTCCATTCCATTCCATTCTATTCTATTGAATTCCATTCCATTCCATTCCATTCCATTCCATTCGATTCCATTCCATTCCATTTCAATCCATTCCGTTCTACTCGGGTTGATTCCATTCCATTCCATTCCATTCCATTCCATTCCATTCCATTCCATTCCATTCCATTCCATTCCATTCCATTACGTTCTACTCCGGTTGATTTCATTCCATTCCATTCCATTCCATTCCATTCCATTCCATTCCATTCCATTCCATTCCATTCCATTCTTTTCGATTCCATACGATTCCATTCCATTCCATTCCATTCCAATCCATTCCGTTCTACTCGGGTTGATTCCATTCCATTCCATTCCATTCCATTCCATTCCATTCCATTCCATTCCATTCCATTCCATTCCATTCCATTCCATTCCTTTCCATTCCATTCCATTCCATTCCGTTCTACTCGGGTTGATTCCATTCTATTCCATTCCATTCCATTCGATTCCATTCGATTCCATTCGATTCCATTCCATTCCATTCCATTAAATTTCATTCCATTCCATTCCATTCCATTCCATTCCATTCCATTCCGTTCGATTCCATTCCATTCCATTCCAATCCAATCCATTCCATTCTACTCGGGTTGATTCCATTCCATTCCATTCCATTCCATTCCATTCCATTCCATTCCATTCCATTCCATTCCGTTCCATTCCAATCCATTCAATTCTACTCGGGTTGATTCCATTCCATTCCATTCCATTCCATTCCATTCCATTCCAATCCATTCCATTCTACTCGGGTTGATTGCATTCCATTCCATTCCATTCCATTCCATTCCATTCCATTCCAATTCATTCCATTCTACTCGGGTTGATTCCATTCCATTCAATTCCATTCCATTCCATTCCATTCAATTCCATTCCATTAAATTTTATTCCATTCCATTCCATTCCATTCCTTTCCATTCCATTCCATTCCATTACGTTCTACTCGGGTTGATTTCATTCCATTCCATTCCATTCCATTCCATTCCATTCCATTCCATTCCATTCCATTCCATTCTTTTCGATTCCATACGATTCCATTCCATTCCATTCCATTCCAATCCATTCCGTTCTACTCGGGTTGATTCCATTCCATTCCATTCCATTCCATTCCATTCCATTCCATTCCATTCCATTCCATTTCAATCCATTCCATTCTACTCGGGTTGATTCCATTCCATTCCATTCCATTCCATTCCATTCCATTCCATTCCATTCCATTACTTTCCTTTCCATTCCATTCCATTCCATTCCATTACGTTCTACTCGGGTTGATTTCATTCCATGCCATTCCATTCCATTCCATTCCAATCCATTCCGTTCTACTCGGGTTGATTCCATTCCATTCCATTCGATTCCATTCCATTCCATTTCAATCCATTCCATTCTACTCGGGTTGATTCCATTCCATTCCATTCCATTCCATTCCATTCCATTCCATTCCATTCCATTCTATTCCATTCCATTCCATTCCGTTCTACTCGGGTTGATTCTATTCCATTCCATTCCATTCCATTCCATTCCATTCCATTCCATTCCATTCCATTCCATTCCATTCCAGTCCATTCCAATCCATTCCATTCTACTCGGTTTGATTCCATTCCATTCCATTCCATTCCATTCCATTCCATTCCATTCCATTCCTTTCGATTCCATTCCATTCCATTCCATTCCATTCCATTCCATTCCATTCCATTCCATTCTATTGCATTCCATTCCATTCCATTCCATTCCGTTCTACTCGGGTTGATTCCAATCTATTCCATTCCATTCCATTCCGTTCCATTCCATTCCATTCCATTCCATTCCATTCCATTCCGTTCCATTCCATTCCATTCCATTCCAGTCCATTCCAATCCATTCCATTCTACTCGGGTTGATTCCATTCCATTCCATTCCATTCCATTCTATTCCATTACATTCCATTCCAATCCATTCCATTCTACTCGGGTTGATTCCATTCCATTCCATTCCATTCCATTCCATTCCATTCCATTCCATTCCATTCCATTCCATTCCATTCCATTCCATTCCATTAAATTTTATTCCATTCCATTCCATTCCATTCCTTTCCTGTCCAATCCATTCCATTCCATTCCATTACGTTCTACTCGGGTTGATTTCATTCCATTCCATTCCATTCCATTCCATTCCATTCCATTCCATTCCATTCGATTCCATTCCATTCCATTTCAATCCATTCCATTCTACTCGGGTTGATTCCATTCCATTCCATTTGATTCCATTCCATTCCATTCCATTCCATTCCATTCCATTCCATTCTGTTCTACTCGGGTTGATTTCATTCTATTCCATTCCATTCCATTCCCTTCCATTCCATTCCATTCAATTCCATTCGATTCCAATCCATTCCATTCCATTAAATTCCATTCCATTCCATTCCATTCCATTCCATTCCATTCCATTCCATTCCATTCCATTCCATTCCATTCCATTCCGTTCTACTCGGGTTGATTCCATTCCATTCCATTCCATTCCATTCGATTCGATTCCATTCCATTCCATTCCAATCCATTCCCTTCCAATCCATTCCATTCTACTCGGGTAGATTCCATTCCATTACATTCCTTTCCATTCCATTCCATTCCATTCCATTCCATTCCATTCGATTCCATTCGATTCCATTCCATTCCATTCCATTAAATTCCATTCCATTCCATTCCATTCCATTCCACTCCATTCCATTCCATTCCATTCCATTCTACTCGGGTTGATTCCATTCCATTCCATTCCATTCCATTCCATTCCATTCCATTCCATTCCATTCCATTCCATTCCATTCCATTGCATTCCAATCCATTCCATTCTACTCGGGTTGATTTGATTCCATTCCATTCCATTCCATTCCATTTCATTCCATTCCATTCGATTCCATTCCATTCCAATCCATTCCATTCCATTCCATTCCATTTCATTCCATTCCATTCCATTCCATTCGATTCGATTCCATTCCATTCCATTCCGTTCCATTCCTTTCTATTCGATTCCATTCCATTCCATTCCATTCCATTCCATTCCATTCCATTCCATTCCATTCCGTTCTACTCGGGTTCATTCCATTCCATTCCATTCCATTGCATTCTGTTCCATTGAATTCCCTTCCTTTCTATTCCATTCCATTCCATTCCATTCCATTCCGTTCTACTCGGGTTGATTCCATTCCATTCCATTCCATTCCATTCCATTCCATTCCATTCGATTCCATTCGATTCCATTCCATTCCATTCCATTCCATTCCAATCCATTCCATTCTACTCGGGTTCATTCCATTCCATTCCATTCCATTCCATTCCATTCCATTCCATCCCATTCCATTCGGTTCCATTCGGTTCCATTCGATTCCATTCCATTTCAATCCATTCCATTCCATTCCGTTCCGTTCCGCTCCGTTTCGTTCGTTCCGTTCTATTCGGGTTGATTCCATTCTATTCCACTCCATTCCATTCTATTCCATTGGTTTCCACTCGATTCCATTCCATTCCATTCCATTCTATTCTATTGAATTCCATTCCATTCCATTCCATTCCATTGTATTCCAATCCATTCCTTTCTACTCGGGTTGATTCCATTCCATTCCATTCCGTTCCACTCCATTCCATTCCTTTCCATTCCATTCAATTTCATTGCATTTCAATCCATTCCATTCTACTCGGGTTGATTCCATTCCATTCCATTCCATTCCATTCCATTCCATTCCATTCCAATCCATTCCATTCTACTCGGGTTGATTCCATTCCATTCCTTTCCATTCCATTCCATTCCATTCCATTCCATTCCATTCCATTCCGTTGCGTTCCATTCCATTCCATTCCATTCCATTCCATTCCGTTCTACTCTGGTTGATTCCATTCCATTCCATTCCATTCCATTCCATTCCATTCCATTCCATTCCATTCCATTCCATTCGATTCCATTCCAATCCATTCCATTCCAATCCATTCCATTCTACTCGGGTAGATTCCATTCCATTCCATTCCATTCCATTCCATTCCATTCCATTCCATTCCATTCCATTCCATTCCATTCCATTTGATTCCATTCGATTCCATTCCATTCCATTCCATTCCAATCCATTCCATTCTACTCGGGTTGATTCCATTCCATTCCATTCCATTCCATTCCATTCCATTCCATTCCATTCCAATCCATTCCATTCTACTCGGGTTGATTCCATTCCATTCCATTCCATTCCATTCCATTCCATTCCATTCCATTCAATTCCATTCCATTCCATTCCATTCCATTCTATACCATTCCATTCCATTCGATTCCATTCGATTCCATTCCATTCCATTCCATTCCATTAAATTTTATTCCATTCCATTCCATTCCATTCCTTTCCATTCCATTCCATTCCATTACGTTCTACTCGGGTTGATTTCATTCCATTCCATTCCATTCCATTCCATTCCATTCCATTCCATTCCATTCCATTCCATTCCATTCCATTCCATTCCATTCCATTCCATTCCATTCCATTCCATTCCATTCCATTCCTTTCGATTCCATACGATTCCATTCCATTCCATTCCATTCCAATCCATTCCGTTCTACTCGGGTTGATTCAATTCCATCCCATTCCATTCCATTCCATTCCATTCCATTCCATTCCATTCCATTCCATTTCAATCCATTCCATTCTCCTCGGGTTGATTCCATTCCATTCCATTCCATTCCATTCCATTCCATTCCATTCCATTCCAGTCCATTCCAATCCATTCCATTCTACTCGGGTTGATTCCATTCCATTCCATTCCATTCCATTCCATTCCATTCCATTCCATTCCATTCCATTCCTTTCGATTCCATTCCATTCCATTCCATTCCATTCCATTCCATTCCACTCCATTCCATTCCATTCCATTCTATTGCATTCCATTCCATTCCATTCCATTCTGTTCTACTCGGGTTGATTCCAATCTATTCCATTCCATTCCATTCCGTTACATTCCATTGCATTCCATTCCATTCCATTCCGTTCCATTCCATTCCATTCCATTCCAGTCCATTCCAATCCATTCCATTCTACTCGGGTTGATTCCATTCCATTCCATTCCATTCCATTCCATTCCATTCCAATCCATTCCATTCTACTTGTGTTGATTCCATTCCATTCCATTCCATTCCATTCCATTCCATTCCATTCCATTCGGTTCCATTCCATTCCATTCCATTCCATTCCATTCCATTCCATTAAATTTTATTCCATTCCATTCCATTCCATTCCTTTCCTTTCCATTCCATTCCATTCCATTCCATTACGTTGTACTCGGATTGATTTCATTCCATTCCATTCCATTCCATTCCATTCCATTCCATTCCATTCCATTCCATTCCATTCCAATCCATTCCGTTTTTCTCGGGTTGATTCCATTCCATTCCATTCCATTCCATTCCATTCCATTCCATTCCATTCCATTCCATTCCGTTCTACTCTGGTTGAATTCATTCCTTTCCATTGCATTCCATTCCATTCCATTCCATTCTATGCCATTCGATTCCATTCCATTCCATTTCAATCCATTCCGTTCTACTCGGGTTGATTCCATTCCTTTTCATTCCATTCCATTCCATTCCATTCCAGTCCATTCCAATCCATTCCATTCTACTCGGGTTGATTCCATTCGATTCCATTCCATTCCACTGGATTCCATTCCATTCCATTCCATTCCATTCCGTTCCATTCGATTCGATTCCATTCCATTCCAATCCATTCCATTCCATTCCATTCCATTCCATTCCATTCCATTCCATTCCATTCCTTTCCATTCCATTGGATTCCATTCCATTCCATTCCATTCCATTCCATTCCATTCCATTCCATTCCATTCCATTCCATTCCTTTCCATTCCATTCCATTCCATTCCGTTCTACTCGGGTTGATTCCATTCTATTCCATTCCATTCCATTCGATTCAATTCGATTCCATTCGATTCCATTCCATTCCATTCCATTAAATTTCATTCCATTCCATTCCATTCCATTCCATTCCATTCCATTCCGTTCGATTCCATTCCATTCCATTCCAATCCAATCCATTCCATTCTACTCGGGTTGATTCCATTCCATTCCATTCCATTCCATTCCATTCCATTCCATTCCATTCCATTCCGTTCCATTCCAATCCATTCCATTCTACTCGGGTTGATTCCATTCCATTCCATTCCATTCCATTCCATTCCAATCAATTCCATTCTACTCGGGTTGATTGCATTCCATTCCATTCCATTCCATTCCATTCCATTCCATTCCAATCCATTCCATTCTACTCGGGTTGATTCCTTTCCATTCAATTCCATTCCATTCCATTCCATTCCATTCCATTCCATTCCATTAAATTTTATTCCATTCCACTCCATTCCATTCCTTTCCATTCCATTCCATTCCATTACGTTCTACTCGGGTTGATTTCATTCCATTCCATTCCATTCCATTCCATTCCATTCCATTCCATTCCATTACGTTCTACTCGGGTTGATTTCATTCCATTCCATTCCATTCCATTCCATTCCATTCCATTCCATTCCATTCCATTCCATTCCATTCCTTTCGATTCCATACGATTCCATTCCATTCCATTCCATTCCAATCCATTCCGTTCTACTCGGGTTGATTCCATTCCATTCCATTCCTTTCCATTCCATTCAATTTCATTGCATTTCAATCCATTCCATTCTACTCGGGTTGATTCCATTCCATTCCATTCCATTCCATTCCATTCCATTCCATTCCAATCCATTCCATTCTACTCGGGTTGATTCCATTCCATTCCTTTCCATTCCATTCCATTCCATTCCATTCCATTCCATTCCATTCCATTCCATTCCATTCCGTTGCGTTCCATTCCATTCCATTCCATTCCATTCCATTCCATTCCGTTCTACTCTGGTTGATTCCATTCCATTCCATTCCATTCCATTCCATTCCATTCCATTCCATTCGATTCCATTCCAATCCATTCCATTCCAATCCATTCCATTCTACTCGGGTAGATTCCATTCCATTCCATTCCATTCCATTCCATTCCATTCCATTCCATTCCATTCCATTCCATTCCATTCCATTTGATTCCATTCGATTCCATTCCATTCCATTCCATTCCAATCCATTCCATTCTACTCGGGTTGATTCCATTCCATTGCATTCCATTCCATTCCATTCCATTCCATTCCATTCCATTCCATTCCAATCCATTCCATTCTACTCGGGTTGATTCCATTCCATTCCATTCCATTCCATTCCATTCCATTCCATTCAATTCCATTCCATTCCATTCCATTCCATTCTATACCATTCCATTCCATTCGATTCCATTCGATTCCATTCCATTCCATTCCATTCCATTAAATTTTATTCCATTCCATTCCATTCCATTCCTTTCCATTCCATTCCATTCCATTACGTTCTACTCGGGATGATTTCATTCCATTCCATTCCATTCCATTCCATTCCATTCCATTCCATTCCATTCCTTTCGATTCCATACGATTCCATTCCATTCCATTCCATTCCAATCCATTCCGTTCTACTCGGGTTGATTCAATTCCATCCCATTCCATTCCATTCCATTCCATTCCATTCCATTCCATTCCATTTCAATCCATTCCATTCTCCTCGGGTTGATTCCATTCCATTCCATTCCATTCCATTCCATTCCATTCCATTCCATTCCATTCCAGTCCATTCCAATCCATTCCATTCTACTCGGGTTGATTCCATTCCATTCCATTCCATTCCATTCCATTCCATTCCATTCCATTCCTTTCGATTCCATTCCATTCCATTCCATTCCATTCCATTCCATTCCATTCCATTCCATTCCATTCCATTCTATTGCATTCCATTCCATTCCATTCCATTCTGTTCTACTCGGGTTGATTCCAATCTATTCCATTCCATTCCATTCCGTTACATTCCATTCCATTCCATTCCATTCCGTTCCATTCCATTCCATTCCATTCCAGTCCATTCCAATCCATTCCATTCTACTCGGGTTGATTCCATTCCATTCCATTCCATTCCATTCCACTCCAATCCATTCCATTCTACTTGTGTTGATTCCATTCCATTCCATTCCATTCCATTCCATTCCATTCCATTCCATTCCATTCGGTTCCATTCCATTCCATTCCATTCCATTCCATTCCATTAAATTTTATTCCATTCCATTCCATTCCATTCCTTTCCTTTCCATTCCATTCCATTCCATTCCATTACGTTGTACTCGGATTGATTTCATTCCATTCCATTCCATTCCATTCCATTCCATTCCATTCCATTCCAGTCGATTCCATTCCATTCCATTCCATTCCATTCCATTCCATTCCATTCCATTCCATTCCAGTCCATTCCAATCCATTCCATTCTACTCGGTTTGATTCCATTCCATTCCATTCCATTCCATTCCATTCCATTCCATTCCATTCCATTCCATTCGATTCCATTCCATTCCATTCCATTCCATTCCATTCCATTCCATTCCATTCCATTCCATTCCATTCCATTAAATTTTATTCCATTCCATTCCATTCCATTCCTTTCCTTTCCAATCCCTTCCATTCCATTCCATTACGTTCTACTCGGGTTGATTTCATTCCATTCCATTCCATTCCATTCCATTCCATTCCATTCCATTCGATTCCATTCCATTCCATTTCAATCCATTCCATTCTACTCGGGTTGATTCCATTCCATTCTATTTGATTCCATTCCATTCCATTCCATTCCATTCCATTCCATTCCATTCTGTTCTACTCGGGTTGATTTCATTCTATTCCATTCCATTCCATTCCCTTCCATTCCATTCCATTCAATTCCATTCGATTCCAATCCATTCCATTCCATTAAATTCCATTCCATTCCATTCCATTCCATTCCATTCCATTCCATTCCATTCCATTCCATTCCATTCCATTCCGTTCTACTCGGGTTGATTCCATTCCATTCCATTCCATTCCATTCCATTCGATTCCATTCCATTCCATTCCATTCCAATCCATTCCATTCCAATCCATTCCATTCTACTCGGGTAGATTCCATTCCATTACATTCCTTTCCATTCCATTCCATTCCATTCCATTCCATTCCATTCCATTCGATTCCATTCGATTCCATTCCATTCCATTCCATTAAATTCCATTCAATTCCATTCCATTCCATTCCACTCCATTCCATTCCATTCCATTCCATTCCATTCTACTCGGGTTGATTCCATTCCATTCCATTCCATTCCATTCCATTCCATTCCATTCCATTCCATTCCATTCCATTCCATTCCATTGCATTCCAATCCATTCCATTCTACTCGGGTTGATTTGATTCCATTCCATTCCATTCCATTCCATTTCATTCCATTCCATTCGATTCCATTCCATTCCAATCCATTCCATTCCATTCCATTCCATTTCATTCCATTCCATTCCATTCCATTCGATTCGATTCCATTCCATTCCATTCCGTTCCATTCCTTTCTATTCGATTCCATTCCATTCCATTCCATTCCATTCCATTCCATTCCATTCCATTCCATTCCGTTCTACTCGGGTTCATTCCATTCCATTCCATTCCATTGCATTCTGTTCCATTGAATTCCCTTCCTTTCTATTCCATTCCATTCCATTCCATTCCATTCCGTTCTACTCGGGTTGATTCCATTCCATTCCATTCCATTCCATTCCATTCCATTCCATTCGATTCCATTCGATTCCATTCCATTCCATTCCATTCCATTCCAATCCATTCCATTCTACTCGGGTTCATTCCATTCCATTCCATTCCATTCCATTCCATTCCATTCCATCCCATTCCATTCGGTTCCATTCGGTTCCATTCGATTCCATTCCATTTCAATCCATTCCATTCCATTCCGTTCCGTTCTGCTCCGTTTCGTTCGTTCCGATCTATTCGGGTTGATTCCATTCTATTCCACTCCATTCCATTCGATTCCATTGGTTTCCACTCGATTCCATTCCATTCCATTCCATTCTATTCTATTGAATTCCATTCCATTCCATTCCATTCCATTGTATTCCAATCCATTCCTTTCTACTCGGGTTGATTCCATTCCATTCCATTCCGTTCCACTCCATTCCATTCCTTTCCATTCCATTCAATTTCATTGCATTTCAATCCATTCCATTCTACTCGGGTTGATTCCATTCCATTCCATTCCATTCCATTCCATTCCATTCCATTCCAATCCATTCCATTCTACTCGGGTTGATTCCATTCCATTCCTTTCCATTCCATTCCATTCCATTCCATTCCATTCCATTCCATTCCATTCCGTTGCGTTCCATTCCATTCCATTCCATTCCATTCCATTCCATTCCGTTCTACTCTGGTTGATTCCATTCCATTCCATTCCATTCCATTCCATTCCATTCCATTCCATTCGATTCCATTCCAATCCATTCCATTCCAATCCATTCCATTCTACTCGGGTAGATTCCATTCCATTCCATTCCATTCCATTCCATTCCATTCCATTCCATTCCATTCCATTCCATTCCATTCCATTCCATTTGATTCCATTCGATTCCATTCCATTCCATTCCATTCCAATCCATTCCATTCTACTCGGGTTGATTCCATTCCATTCCATTCCATTCCATTCCATTCCATTCCAATCCATTCCATTCTACTCGGGTTGATTCCATTCCATTCCATTCCATTCCATTCCATTCCATTCCATTCCATTCCATTCAATTCCATTCCATTCCATTCTATACCATTCCATACCATTCGATTCCATTCGATTCCATTCCATTCCATTCCATTCCATTAAATTTTATTCCATTCCATTCCATTCCATTCCTTTCCATTCCATTCCATTCCATTACGTTCTACTCGGGTTGATTTCATTCCATTCCATTCCATTCCATTCCATTCCATTCCATTCCATTCCATTCCATTCCATTCCATTCTATTGCATTCCATTCCATTCCATTCCATTCTGTTCTACTCGGGTTGATTCCAATCTATTCCATTCCATTCCATTCCGTTACATTCCATTCCATTCCATTCCATTCCATTCCGTTCCATTCCATTCCATTCCATTCCAGTCCATTCCAATCCATTCCATTCTACTCGGGTTGATTCCATTCCATTCCATTCCATTCCATTCCATTCCAATCCATTCCATTCTACTTGTGTTGATTCCATTCCATTCCATTCCATTCCATTCCATTCCATTCCATTCCATTCCATTCGGTTCCATTCCATTCCATTCCATTCCATTCCATTCCATTAAATTTTATTCCATTCCATTCCATTCCATTCCTTTCCTTTCCATTCCATTCCATTCCATTCCATTACGTTGTACTCGGATTGATTTCATTCCATTCCATTCCATTCCATTCCATTCCATTCCATTCCATTCCATTCCATTCCACTCGATTCCATTCCATTCCATTCCATTCCATTCCATTCCATTCCATTCCATTCCATTCCAGTCCATTCCAATCCATTTCATTCTACTCGGTTTGATTCCATTCCATTCCATTCCATTCCATTCCATTCCATTCCATTCCTTTCGATTCCATTCCATTCCATTCCATTCCATTCCATTCCATTCCATTCCATTCCATTCCATTCCATTCCATTCCATTCTATTGCATTCCATTCCATTCCATTCCATTCCGTTCTACTCGGGTTGATTCCAATCTATTCCATTCCATTCCATTCCGTTACATTCCATTCCATTCCATTCCATTCCATTCCATTCCGTTCCATTCCATTCCATTCCATTCCAGTCCATTCCAATCCATTCCATTCTACTCGGGTTGATTCCATTCCATTCCATTCCATTCCATTCTATTCCATTACATTCCATTCCAATCCATTCCATTCTACTCGGGTTGATTCCATTCCATTCCATTCCATTCCATTCCATTCCATTCCATTCCATTCCATTCCATTCCATTCCATTCGATTCCATTCCATTCCATTCCATTCCATTCCATTCCATTCCATTCCATTCCATTCCATTCCATTAAATTTTATTCCATTCCATTCCATTCCATTCCTTTCCTTTCCAATCCATTCCATTCCATTCCATTACGTTCTACTCGGGTTGATTTCATTCCATTCCATTCCATTCCATTCCATTCCATTCCATTCCATTCGATTCCATTCCATTCCATTTCAATCCATTCCATTCTACTCGGGTTGATTCCATTCCATTCCATTTGATTCCATTCCATTCCATTCCATTCCATTCCATTCCATTCCATTCTGTTCTACTCGGGTTGATTTCATTCTATTCCATTCCATTCCATTCCCTTCCATTCCATTCCATTCAATTCCATTCGATTCCAATCCATTCCATTCCATTAAATTCCATTCCATTCCATTCCATTCCATTCCATTCCATTCCATTCCATTCCATTCCATTCCATTCCGTTCTACTCGGGTTGATTCCATTCCATTCCATTCCATTCCATTCCATTCGATTCCATTCCATTCCATTCCATTCCAATCCATTCCATTCCAATCCATTCCATTCTACTCGGGTAGATTCCATTCCATTACATTCCTTTCCATTCCATTCCATTCCATTCCATTCCATTCCATTCCATTCGATTCCATTCGATTCCATTCCATTCCATTCCATTAAATTCCATTCAATTCCATTCCATTCCATTCCACTCCATTCCATTCCATTCCATTCCATTCCATTCTACTCGGGTTGATTCCATTCCATTCCATTCCATTCCATTCCATTCCATTCCATTCCATTCCATTCCATTCCATTCCATTCCATTGCATTCCAATCCATTCCATTCTACTCGGGTTGATTTGATTCCATTCCATTCCATTCCATTCCATTTCATTCCATTCCATTCGATTCCATTCCATTCCAATCCATTCCATTCCATTCCATTCCATTTCATTCCATTCCATTCCATTCCATTCGATTCGATTCCATTCCATTCCATTCCGTTCCATTCCTTTCTATTCGATTCCATTCCATTCCATTCCATTCCATTCCATTCCATTCCATTCCATTCCATTCCGTTCTACTCGGGTTCATTCCATTCCATTCCATTCCATTGCATTCTGTTCCATTGAATTCCCTTCCTTTCTATTCCATTCCATTCCATTCCATTCCATTCCGTTCTACTCGGGTTGATTCCATTCCATTCCATTCCATTCCATTCCATTCCATTCCATTCGATTCCATTCGATTCCATTCCATTCCATTCCATTCCATTCCAATCCATTCCATTCTACTCGGGTTCATTCCATTCCATTCCATTCCATTCCATTCCATTCCATTCCATCCCATTCCATTCGGTTCCATTCGGTTCCATTCGATTCCATTCCATTTCAATCCATTCCATTCCATTCCGTTCCGTTCTGCTCCGTTTCGTTCGTTCCGATCTATTCGGGTTGATTCCATTCTATTCCACTCCATTCCATTCGATTCCATTGGTTTCCACTCGATTCCATTCCATTCCATTCCATTCTATTCTATTGAATTCCATTCCATTCCATTCCATTCCATTGTATTCCAATCCATTCCTTTCTACTCGGGTTGATTCCATTCCATTCCATTCCGTTCCACTCCATTCCATTCCTTTCCATTCCATTCAATTTCATTGCATTTCAATCCATTCCATTCTACTCGGGTTGATTCCATTCCATTCCATTCCATTCCATTCCATTCCATTCCATTCCAATCCATTCCATTCTACTCGGGTTGATTCCATTCCATTCCTTTCCATTCCATTCCATTCCATTCCATTCCATTCCATTCCATTCCATTCCGTTGCGTTCCATTCCATTCCATTCCATTCCATTCCATTCCATTCCGTTCTACTCTGGTTGATTCCATTCCATTCCATTCCATTCCATTCCATTCCATTCCATTCCATTCGATTCCATTCCAATCCATTCCATTCCAATCCATTCCATTCTACTCGGGTAGATTCCATTCCATTCCATTCCATTCCATTCCATTCCATTCCATTCCATTCCATTCCATTCCATTCCATTCCATTCCATTCCATTCCATTTGATTCCATTCGATTCCATTCCATTCCATTCCATTCCAATCCATTCCATTCTACTCGGGTTGATTCCATTCCATTCCATTCCATTCCATTCCATTCCATTCCATTCCATTCCAATCCATTCCATTCTACTCGGGTTGATTCCATTCCATTCCATTCCATTCCATTCCATTCCATTCCATTCCATTCCATTCAATTCCATTCCATTCCATTCCATTCCATTCTATACCATTCCATTCCATTCGATTCCATTCGATTCCATTCCATTCCATTCCATTCCATTAAATTTTATTCCATTCCATTCCATTCCATTCCTTTCCATTCCATTCCATTCCATTACGTTCTACTCGGGTTGATTTCATTCCATTCCATTCCATTCCATTCCATTCCATTCCATTCCATTCCATTCCATTCCATTCCATTCCATTCTATTGCATTCCATTCCATTCCATTCCATTCTGTTCTACTCGGGTTGATTCCAATCTATTCCATTCCATTCCATTCCGTTACATTCCATTCCATTCCATTCCATTCCATTCCGTTCCATTCCATTCCATTCCATTCCAGTCCATTCCAATCCATTCCATTCTACTCGGGTTGATTCCATTCCATTCCATTCCATTCCATTCCATTCCAATCCATTCCATTCTACTTGTGTTGATTCCATTCCATTCCATTCCATTCCATTCCATTCCATTCCATTCCATTCGGTTCCATTCCATTCCATTCCATTCCATTCCATTCCATTAAATTTTATTCCATTCCATTCCATTCCATTCCTTTCCTTTCCATTCCATTCCATTCCATTCCATTACGTTGTACTCGGATTGATTTCATTCCATTCCATTCCATTCCATTCCATTCCATTCCATTCCATTCCATTCCATTCCATTCCACTCGATTCCATTCCATTCCATTCCATTCCATTCCATTCCATTCCATTCCATTCCATTCCATTCCATTCCATTCCAGTCCATTCCAATCCATTTCATTCTACTCGGTTTGATTCCATTCCATTCCATTCCATTCCATTCCATTCCATTCCATTCCTTTCGATTCCATTCCATTCCATTCCATTCCATTCCATTCCATTCCATTCCATTCCATTCCATTCCATTCTATTGCATTCCATTCCATTCCATTCCATTCCGTTCTACTCGGGTTGATTCCAATCTATTCCATTCCATTCCATTCCGTTACATTCCATTCCATTCCATTCCATTCCATTCCATTCCGTTCCATTCCATTCCATTCCATTCCAGTCCATTCCAATCCATTCCATTCTACTCGGGTTGATTCCATTCCATTCCATTCCATTCCATTCTATTCCATTACATTCCATTCCAATCCATTCCATTCTACTCGGGTTGATTCCATTCCATTCCATTCCATTCCATTCCATTCCATTCCATTCCATTCCATTCCATTCCATTCCATTCGATTCCATTCCATTCCATTCCATTCCATTCCATTCCATTCCATTCCATTCCATTCCATTCCATTAAATTTTATTCCATTCCATTCCATTCCATTCCTTTCCTTTCCAATCCATTCCATTCCATTCCATTACGTTCTACTCGGGTTGATTTCATTCCATTCCATTCCATTCCATTCCATTCCATTCCATTCCATTCGATTCCATTCCATTCCATTTCAATCCATTCCATTCTACTCGGGTTGATTCCATTCCATTCCATTTGATTCCATTCCATTCCATTCCATTCCATTCCATTCCATTCCATTCTGTTCTACTCGGGTTGATTTCATTCTATTCCATTCCATTCCATTCCCTTCCATTCCATTCCATTCAATTCCATTCGATTCCAATCCATTCCATTCCATTAAATTCCATTCCATTCCATTCCATTCCATTCCATTCCATTCCATTCCATTCCATTCCATTCCATTCCATTCCATTCCGTTCTACTCGGGTTGATTCCATTCCATTCCATTCCATTCCATTCCATTCGATTCCATTCCATTCCATTCCATTCCAATCCATTCCATTCCAATCCATTCCATTCTACTCGGGTAGATTCCATTCCATTACATTCCTTTCCATTCCATTCCATTCCATTCCATTCCATTCCATTCCATTCGATTCCATTCGATTCCATTCCATTCCATTCCATTAAATTCCATTCCATTCCATTCCATTCCATTCCACTCCATTCCATTCCATTCCATTCCATTCCATTCTACTCGGGTTGATTCCATTCCATTCCATTCCATTCCATTCCATTCCATTCCATTCCATTCCATTCCATTCCATTCCATTCCATTGCATTCCAATCCATTCCATTCTACTCGGGTTGATTTGATTCCATTCCATTCCATTCCATTCCATTTCATTCCATTCCATTCGATTCCATTCCATTCCAATCCATTCCATTCCATTCCATTCCATTTCATTCCATTCCATTCCATTCCATTCGATTCGATTCCATTCCATTCCATTCCGTTCCATTCCTTTCTATTCGATTCCATTCCATTCCATTCCATTCCATTCCATTCCATTCCATTCCATTCCATTCCATTCCATTCAATTCCATTCGATTCCAATCCATTCCATTCCATTAAATTCCATTCCATTCCATTCCATTCCATTCCATTCCATTCCATTCCATTCCATTCCATTCCATTCCATTCCATTCCGTTCTACTCGGGTTGATTCCATTCCATTCCATTCCATTCCATTCCATTCCATTCGATTCCATTCCATTCCATTCCATTCCAATCCATTCCATTCCAATCCATTCCATTCTACTCGGGTAGATTCCATTCCATTACATTCCTTTCCATTCCATTCCATTCCATTCCATTCCATTCCATTCCATTCGATTCCATTCGATTCCATTCCATTCCATTCCATTAAATTCCATTCCATTCCATTCCATTCCATTCCACTCCATTCCATTCCATTCCATTCCATTCCATTCTACTCGGGTTGATTCCATTCCATTCCATTCCATTCCATTCCATTCCATTCCATTCCATTCCATTCCATTCCATTCCATTCCATTCCATTCCATTGCATTCCAATCCATTCCATTCTACTCGGGTTGATTTGATTCCATTCCATTCCATTCCATTCCATTCCATTTCATTCCATTCCATTCGATTCCATTCCATTCCAATCCATTCCATTCCATTCCATTCCATTTCATTCCATTCCATTCCATTCCATTCGATTCGATTCCATTCCATTCCATTCCGTTCCATTCCTTTCTATTCGATTCCATTCCATTCCATTCCATTCCATTCCATTCCATTCCATTCCATTCCATTCCATTCCATTCCATTCCGTTCTACTCGGGTTCATTCCATTCCATTCCATTCCATTGCATTCTGTTCCATTGAATTCCCTTCCTTTCTATTCCATTCCATTCCATTCCATTCCATTCCGTTCTACTCGGGTTGATTCCATTCCATTCCATTCCATTCCATTCCATTCCATTCCATTCGATTCCATTCGATTCCATTCCATTCCATTCCATTCCATTCCAATCCATTCCATTCTACTCGGGTTCATTCCATTCCATTCCATTCCATTCCATTCCATTCCATTCCATCCCATTCCATTCGGTTCCATTCGGTTCCATTCGATTCCATTCCATTTCAATCCATTCCATTCCATTCCGTTCCGTTCCGCTCCGTTTCGTTCGTTCCGTTCTATTCGGGTTGATTCCATTCTATTCCACTCCATTCCATTCGATTCCATTGGTTTCCACTCGATTCCATTCCATTCCATTCCATTCTATTCTATTGAATTCCATTCCATTCCATTCCATTCCATTGTATTCCAATCCATTCCTTTCTACTCGGGTTGATTCCATTCCATTCCATTCCGTTCCACTCCATTCCATTCCTTTCCATTCCATTCAATTTCATTGCATTTCAATCCATTCCATTCTACTCGGGTTGATTCCATTCCATTCCATTCCATTCCATTCCATTCCAATCCATTCCATTCCATTCCATTCCATTCCATTCCATTCCAATCCATTCCATTCTACTCGGGTTGATTCCATTCCATTCCTTTCCATTCCATTCCATTCCATTCCATTCCATTCCATTCCATTCCATTCCGTTGCGTTCCATTCCATTCCATTCCATTCCATTCCATTCCATTCCGTTCTACTCTGGTTGATTCCATTCCATTCCATTCCATTCCATTCCATTCCATTCCATTCCATTCGATTCCATTCCAATCCATTCCATTCCAATCCATTCCATTCTACTCGGGTAGATTCCATTCCATTCCATTCCATTCCATTCCATTCCATTCCATTCGATTCCATTCCATTCCATTCCATTCCAATCCATTCCATTCTACTCGGGTTGATTCCATTCCATTCCATTCCATTCCATTCCATTCCATTCCATTCAATTCCATTCCATTCCATTCCATTCCATTCTATACCATTCCATTCCAT
Organism: Gorilla gorilla gorilla; assembly: GCF_029281585.2. Taxonomy (NCBI): domain Eukaryota; kingdom Metazoa; phylum Chordata; class Mammalia; order Primates; family Hominidae; genus Gorilla; species Gorilla gorilla. The sequence continues at coordinate 17,751,697 of NC_073241.2, forward strand.
TCGATTCCATTCGATTCCATTCCATTCCATTCCATTCCATTAAATTTTATTCCATTCCATTCCATTCCATTCCTTTCCATTCCATTCCATTCCATTACGTTCTACTCGGGTTGATTTCATTCCATTCCATTCCATTCCATTCCATTCCATTCCATTCCATTCCATTCCATTCCATTCCTTTCGATTCCATACGATTCCATTCCATTCCATTCCATTCCAATCCATTCCGTTCTACTCGGGTTGATTCAATTCCATCCCATTCCATTCCATTCCATTCCATTCCATTCCATTCCATTCCATTCCATTTCAATCCATTCCATTCTCCTCGGGTTGATTCCATTCCATTCCATTCCATTCCATTCCATTCCATTCCATTCCATTCCAGTCCATTCCAATCCATTCCATTCTACTCGGGTTGATTCCATTCCATTCCATTCCATTCCATTCCATTCCATTCCATTCCATTCCTTTCGATTCCATTCCATTCCATTCCATTCCATTCCATTCCATTCCATTCCATTCCATTCTATTGCATTCCATTCCATTCCATTCCATTCTGTTCTACTCGGGTTGATTCCAATCTATTCCATTCCATTCCATTCCGTTACATTCCATTCCATTCCATTCCGTTCCATTCCATTCCATTCCATTCCAGTCCATTCCAATCCATTCCATTCTACTCGGGTTGATTCCATTCCATTCCATTCCATTCCATTCCAATCCATTCCATTCTACTTGTGTTGATTCCATTCCATTCCATTCCATTCCATTCCATTCCATTCCATTCCATTCGGTTCCATTCCATTCCATTCCATTCCATTCCATTCCATTAAATTTTATTCCATTCCATTCCATTCCATTCCTTTCCTTTCCATTCCATTCCATTCCATTCCATTACGTTGTACTCGGATTGATTTCATTCCATTCCATTCCATTCCATTCCATTCCATTCCATTCCATTCCATTCCATTCCATTCCACTCGATTCCATTCCATTCCATTCCATTCCATTCCATTCCATTCCATTCCATTCCATTCCAATCCATTCCGTTTTTCTCGGGTTGATTCCATTCCATTCCATTCCATTCCATTCCATTCCATTCCATTCCATTCCATTCCGTTCTACTCTGGTTGAATTCATTCCTTTCCATTGCATTCCATTCCATTCCATTCCATTCTATGCCATTCGATTCCATTCCATTCCATTTCAATCCATTCCGTTCTACTCGGGTTGATTCCATTCCTTTCCATTCCATTCCATTCCATTCCATTCCAGTCCATTCCAATCCATTCCATTCTACTCGGGTTGATTCCATTCGATTCCATTCCATTCCACTGGATTCCATTCCATTCCATTCCATTCCATTCCGTTCCATTCGATTCGATTCCATTCCATTCCAATTCATTCCATTCCATTCCATTCCATTCCATTCCATTCCATTCCATTCCATTCCTTTCCATTCCATTGGATTCCATTCCATTCCATTCCATTCCATTCCATTCCATTCCATTCCATTCCTTTCCATTCCATTCCATTCCATTCCGTTCTACTCGGGTTGATTCCATTCTATTCCATTCCATTCCATTCGATTCAATTCGATTCCATTCGTTTCCATTCCATTCCATTCCATTAAATTTCATTCCATTCCATTCCATTCCATTCCATTCCATTCCATTCCGTTCGATTCCATTCCATTCCATTCCAATCCAATCCATTCCATTCTACTCGGGTTGATTCCATTCCATTCCATTCCATTCCATTCCATTCCATTCCATTCCATTCCGTTCCATTCCAATCCATTCCATTCTACTCGGGTTGATTCCATTCCATTCCATTCCATTCCATTCCATTCCAATCAATTCCATTCTACTCGGGTTGATTGCATTCCATTCCATTCCATTCCATTCCATTCCATTCCATTCCAATCCATTCCATTCTACTCGGGTTGATTCCTTTCCATTCAATTCCATTCCATTCCATTCCATTCCATTCCATTCCATTAAATTTTATTCCATTCCATTCCATTCCATTCCTTTCCATTCCATTCCATTCCATTACGTTCTACTCGGGTTGATTTCATTCCATTCCATTCCATTCCATTCCATTCCATTCCATTCCATTCCATTCCATTCCATTCCATTCCTTTCGATTCCATACGATTCCATTCCATTCCATTCTATTCCAATCCATTCCGTTCTACTCGGGTTGATTCCATTCCATTCCATTCCTTTCCATTCCATTCAATTTCATTGCATTTCAATCCATTCCATTCTACTCGGGTTGATTCCATTCCATTCCATTCCATTCCATTCCATTCCATTCCATTCCAATCCATTCCATTCTACTCGGGTTGATTCCATTCCATTCCTTTCCATTCCATTCCATTCCATTCCATTCCATTCCATTCCATTCCATTCCATTCCGTTGCGTTCCATTCCATTCCATTCCATTCCATTCCATTCCATTCCGTTCTACTCTGGTTGATTCCATTCCATTCCATTCCATTCCATTCCATTCCATTCCATTCCATTCCATTCCATTCGATTCCATTCCAATCCATTCCATTCCAATCCATTCCATTCTACTCGGGTAGATTCCATTCCATTCCATTCCATTCCATTCCATTCCATTCCATTCCATTCCATTCCATTCCATTCCATTCCATTTGATTCCATTCGATTCCATTCCATTCCATTCCATTCCAATCCATTCCATTCTACTCGGGTTGATTCCATTCCATTCCATTCCATTCCATTCCATTCCATTCCATTCCATTCCATTCCATTCAAATCCATTCCATTCTACTCGGGTTGATTCCATTCCATTCCATTCCATTCCATTCCATTCCATTCCATTCAATTCCATTCCATTCCATTCCATTCCATTCTATACCATTCCATTCCATTCGATTCCATTCGATTCCATTCCATTCCATTCCATTCCATTAAATTTTATTCCATTCCATTCCATTCCATTCCTTTCCATTCCATTCCATTCCATTACGTTCTACTCGGGTTGATTTCATTCCATTCCATTCCATTCCATTCCATTCCATTCCATTCCATTCCATTCCATTCCTTTCGATTCCATACGATTCCATTCCATTCCATTCCATTCCAATCCATTCCGTTCTACTCGGGTTGATTCAATTCCATCCCATTCCATTCCATTCCATTCCATTCCATTCCATTCCATTCCATTCCATTTCAATCCATTCCATTCTCCTCGGGTTGATTCCATTCTTTCCATTCCATTCCATTCCATTCCATTCCATTCCAGTCCATTCCAATCCATTCCATTCTACTCGGGTTGATTCCATTCCATTCCATTCCATTCCATTCCATTCCATTCCATTCCATTCCTTTCGATTCCATTCCATTCCATTCCATTCCATTCCATTCCATTCCATTCCATTCCATTCCATTCCATTCCATTCCATTCTATTGCATTGCATTCCATTCCATTCCATTCTGTTCTACTCGGGTTGATTCCAATCTATTCCATTCCATTCCATTCCGTTACATTCCATTCCATTCCATTCCATTCCATTCCGTTCCATTCCATTCCATTCCATTCCAGTCCATTCCAATCCATTCCATTCTACTCGGGTTGATTCCATTCCATTCCATTCCATTCCATTCCATTCCATTCCAATCCATTCCATTCTACTTGTGTTGATTCCATTCCATTCCATTCCATTCCATTCCATTCCATTCCATTCCATTCCATTCGGTTCCATTCCATTCCATTCCATTCCATTCCATTCCATTAAATTTTATTCCATTCCATTCCATTCCATTCCTTTCCTTTCCATTCCATTCCATTCCATTCCATTACGTTGTACTCGGATTGATTTCATTCCATTCCATTCCATTCCATTCCATTCCATTCCATTCCATTCCATTCCATTCCACTCGATTCCATTCCATTCCATTCCATTCCATTCCATTCCATTCCATTCCATTCCATTCCAATCCCTTCCGTTTTTCTCGGGTTGATTCCATTCCATTCCATTCCATTCCATTCCATTCCATTCCATTCCATTCCATTCCGTTCTACTCTGGTTGAATTCATTCCTTTCCATTGCATTCCATTCCATTCCATTCCATTCTATGCCATTCGATTCCATTCCATTCCATTTCAATCCATTCCGTTCTACTAGGGTTGATTCCATTCCTTTCCATTCCATTCCATTCCATTCCATTCCAGTCCATTCCAATCCATTCCATTCTACTCGGGTTGATTCCATTCGATTCCATTCCATTCCACTGGATTCCATTCCATTCCATTCCATTCCATTCCGTTCCATTCGATTCGATTCCATTCCATTCCAATCCATTCCATTCCATTCCATTCCATTCCATTCCATTCCATTCCATTCCATTCCTTTCCATTCCATTGGATTCCATTCCATTCCATTCCATTCCATTCCATTCCATTCCATTCCATTCCTTTCCATTCCATTCCATTCCATTCCGTTCTACTCGGGTTGATTCCATTCTATTCCATTCCATTCCATTCGATTCAATTCGATTCCATTCGATTCCATTCCATTCCATTCCATTAAATTTCATTCCATTCCATTCCATTCCATTCCATTCCATTCCATTCCGTTCGATTCCATTCCATTCCATTCCAATCCATTCCGTTCCATTCCAATCCATTCCATTCTACTCGGGTTGATTCCATTCCATTCCATTCCATTCCATTCCATTCCATTCCATTCCGTTCCATTCCAATCCATTCCATTCTACTCGGGTTGATTCCATTCCATTCCATTCCATTCCATTCCATTCCAATCAATTCCATTCTACTCGGGTTGATTGCATTCCATTCCATTCCATTCCATTCCATTCCATTCCATTCCAATCCATTCCATTCTACTCGGGTTGATTCCTTTCCATTCAATTCCATTCCATTCCATTCCATTCCATTCCATTCCATTAAATTTTATTCCATTCCATTCCATTCCATTCCTTTCCATTCCATTCCATTCCATTACGTTCTACTCGGGTTGATTTCATTCCATTCCATTCCATTCCATTCCATTCCATTCCATTCCATTCCATTCCATTCCATTCCTTTCGATTCCATACGATTCCATTCCATTCCATTCCATTCCAATCCATTCCGTTCTACTCGGGTTGATTCCATTCCATTCCATTCCATTCCATTCGATTCCATTCCATTCCATTACAATCCATTCCATTCTACTCGGGTTGATTCCATTCCATTCCATTCCATTCCATTCCATTCCATTCCATTCCATTCCATTACTTTCCTTTCCATTCCATTCCATTCCATTCCATTACTTTCTACTAGGGTTGATTTCATTCCATGCCATTCCATTCCATTCCATTCCAATCCATTCCGTTTTACTCGGGTTGATTCCATTCCATTCCATTCCATTCCATTCGATTCCATTCCATTCCATTTCAATCCATTCCGTTCTACTCGGGTTGATTCCATTCCATTCCATTCCATTCCATTCCATTCCATTCCATTCCATTCCATTCCATTCCATTCCATTACGTTCTACTCGGGTTGATTTCATTCCATTCCATTCCATTCCATTCCATTCCATTCCATTCCATTCCATTCCATTCCATTCTTTTCGATTCCATACGATTCCATTCCATTCCATTCCATTCCAATCCATTCCGTTCTACTCGGGTTGATTCCATTCCATTCCATTCCATTCCATTCCATTCCATTCCATTCCATTCCATTCCATTCCATTCCATTCCATTCCATTCCTTTCCATTCCATTCCATTCCATTCCGTTCTACTCGGGTTGATTCCATTCTATTCCATTCCATTCCATTCGATTCCATTCGATTCCATTCGATTCCATTCCATTCCATTCCATTAAATTTCATTCCATTCCATTCCATTCCATTCCATTCCATTCCATTCCGTTCGATTCCATTCCATTCCATTCCAATCCAATCCATTCCATTCTACTCGGGTTGATTCCATTCCATTCCATTCCATTCCATTCCATTCCATTCCATTCCATTCCATTCCGTTCCATTCCAATCCATTCCATTCTACTCGGGTTGATTCCATTCCATTCCATTCCATTCCATTCCATTCCATTCCAATCCATTCCATTCTACTCGGGTTGATTGCATTCCATTCCATTCCATTCCATTCCATTCCATTCCATTCCATTCCAATTCATTCCATTCTACTCGGGTTGATTCCATTCCATTCAATTCCATTCCATTCCATTCCATTCAATTCCATTCCATTAAATTTTATTCCATTCCATTCCATTCCATTCCTTTCCATTCCATTCCATTCCATTACGTTCTACTCGGGTTGATTTCATTCCATTCCATTCCATTCCATTCCATTCCATTCCATTCCATTCCATTCCATTCCATTCTTTTCGATTCCATACGATTCCATTCCATTCCATTCCATTCCAATCCATTCCGTTCTACTCGGGTTGACTCCATTCCATTCCATTCCATTCCATTCCATTCCATTCCATTCCATTCCATTCCATTTCAATCCATTCCATTCTACTCGGGTTGATTCCATTCCATTCCATTCCATTCCATTCCATTCCATTCCATTCCATTACTTTCCTTTCCATTCCATTCCATTCCATTCCATTACGTTCTACTCGGGTTGATTTCATTCCATGCCATTCCATTCCATTCCATTCCAATCCATTCCGTTCTACTCGGGTTGATTCCATTCCATTCCATTCGATTCCATTCCATTCCATTTCAATCCATTCCATTCTACTCGGGTTGATTCCATTCCATTCCATTCCATTCCATTCCATTCCATTCCATTCCATTCCATTCTATTCCATTCCATTCCATTCCGTTCTACTCGGGTTGATTCTATTCCATTCCATTCCATTCCATTCCATTCCATTCCATTCCATTCCATTCCATTCCATTCCAGTCCATTCCAATCCATTCCTTTCTACTCCGTTTGATTCCATTCCATTCCATTCCATTCCATTCCATTCCATTCCATTCCATTCCTTTCGATTCCATTCCATTCCATTCCATTCCATTCCATTCCATTCCATTCCATTCCATTCCATTCCATTCTATTGCATTCCATTCCATTCCATTCCATTCCGTTCTACTCGGGTTGATTCCAATCTATTCCATTCCATTCCATTCCGTTACATTCCATTCCATTCCATTCCATTCCATTCCATTCCATTCCGTTCCATTCCATTCCATTCCATTCCAGTCCATTCCAATCCATTCCATTCTACTCGGGTTGATTCCATTCCATTCCATTCCATTCCATTCTATTCCATTACATTCCATTCCAATCCATTCCATTCTACTCGGGTTGATTCCATTCCATTCCATTCCATTCCATTCCATTCCATTCCATTCCATTCCATTCCATTCGATTCCATTCCATTCCATTCCATTCCATTCCATTCCATTCCATTCCATTCCATTCCATTCCATTCCATTAAATTTTATTCCATTCCATTCCATTCCATTCCTTTCCTTTCCAATCCATTCCATTCCATTCCATTACGTTCTACTCGGGTTGATTTCATTCCATTCCATTCCATTCCATTCCATTCCATTCCATTCCATTCGATTCCATTCCATTCCATTTCAATCCATTCCATTCTACTCGGGTTGATTCCATTCCATTCCATTTGATTCCATTCCATTCCATTCCATTCCATTCCATTCCATTCCATTCTGTTCTACTCGGGTTGATTTCATTCTATTCCATTCCATTCCATTCCCTTCCATTCCATTCCATTCAATTCCATTCGATTCCAATCCATTCCATTCCATTAAATTCCATTCCATTCCATTCCATTCCATTCCATTCCATTCCATTCCATTCCATTCCATTCCATTCCATTCCGTTCTACTCGGGTTGATTCCATTCCATTCCATTCCATTCCATTCCATTCGATTCCATTCCATTCCATTCCATTCCAATCCATTCCATTCCAATCCATTCCATTCTACTCGGGTAGATTCCATTCCATTACATTCCTTTCCATTCCATTCCATTCCATTCCATTCCATTCCATTCGATTCCATTCGATTCCATTCCATTCCATTCCATTAAATTCCATTCCATTCCATTCCATTCCATTCCACTCCATTCCATTCCATTCCATTCCATTCTACTCGGGTTGATTCCATTCCATTCCATTCCATTCCATTCCATTCCATTCCATTCCATTCCATTGCATTCCAATCCATTCCATTCTACTCGGGTTGATTTGATTCCATTCCATTCCATTCCATTCCATTTCATTCCATTCCATTCGATTCCATTCCATTCCAA
>NC_073241.2:17767500-17787500 GCF_029281585.2 Gorilla gorilla gorilla
CATTCCATTAAATTTTATTCCATTCCATTCCATTCCATTCCTTTCCTTTCCATTCCATTCCATTCCATTCCATTACGTTGTACTCGGATTGATTTCATTCCATTCCATTCCATTCCATTCCATTCCATTCCATTCCATTCCACTCGATTCCATTCCATTCCATTCCATTCCATTCCATTCCATTCCATTCCATTCCATTCCAATCCATTCCGTTTTTCTCGGGTTGATTCCATTCCATTCCATTCCATTCCATTCCATTCCATTCCATTCCATTCCGTTCTACTCTGGTTGAATTCATTCCTTTCCATTGCATTCCATTCCATTCCATTCCATTCTATGCCATTCGATTCCATTCCATTCCATTTCAATCCATTCCGTTCTACTCGGGTTGATTCCATTCCTTTCCATTCCATTCCATTCCATTCCATTCCAGTCCATTCCAATCCATTCCATTCTACTCGGGTTGATTCCATTCGATTCCATTCCATTCCACTGGATTCCATTCCATTCCATTCCATTCCATTCCGTTCCATTCCATTCGATTCCATTCCATTCCAATCCATTCCATTCCATTCCATTCCATTCCATTCCATTCAATTCCATTCCTTTCCATTCCATTGGATTCCATTGCATTCCATTCCATTCCATTCCATTCCATTCCATTCCATTCCTTTCCATTCCATTCCATTCCATTCCGTTCTACTCGGGTTGATTCCATTCTATTCCATTCCATTCCATTCGATTCAATTCGATTCCATTCGATTCCATTCCATTCCATTCCATTAAATTTCATTCCATTCCATTCCATTCCATTCCATTCCATTCCATTCCGTTCGATTCCATTCCATTCCATTCCAATCCAATCCATTCCATTCTACTCGGGTTGATTCCATTCCATTCCATTCCATTCCATTCCATTCCATTCCATTCCGTTCCATTCCAATCCATTCCATTCTACTCGGGTTGATTCCATTCCATTCCATTCCATTCCATTCCATTCCAATCAATTCCATTCTACTCGGGTTGATTGCATTCCATTCCATTCCATTCCATTCCATTCCATTCCATTCCAATCCATTCCATTCTACTCGGGTTGATTCCTTTCCATTCAATTCCATTCCATTCCATTCCATTCCATTCCATTCCATTAAATTTTATTCCATTCCATTCCATTCCATTCCTTTCTACTAGGGTTGATTTCATTCCATGCCATTCCATTCCATTCCATTCCAATCCATTCCGTTTTACTCGGGTTGATTCCATTCCATTCCATTCCATTCCATTCGATTCCATTCCATTCCATTTCAATCCATTCCGTTCTACTCGGGTTGATTCCATTCCATTCCATTCCATTCCATTCCATTCCATTCCATTCCATTCCATTCCATTACGTTCTACTCGGGTTGATTTCATTCCATTCCATTCCATTCCATTCCATTCCATTCCATTCCATTCCATTCCATTCCATTCTTTTCGATTCCATACGATTCCATTCCATTCCATTCCATTCCAATCCATTCCGTTCTACTCGGGTTGATTCCATTCCATTCCATTCCATTCCATTCCATTCCATTCCATTCCATTCCATTCCATTCCATTCCATTCCATTCCATTCCATTCCATTCCTTTCCATTCCATTCCATTCCATTCCGTTCTACTCGGGTTGATTCCATTCTATTCCATTCCATTCCATTCGATTCCATTCGATTCCATTCGATTCCATTCCATTCCATTCCATTAAATTTCATTCCATTCCATTCCATTCCATTCCATTCCATTCCATTCCGTTCGATTCCATTCCATTCCATTCCAATCCAATCCATTCCATTCTACTCGGGTTGATTCCATTCCATTCCATTCCATTCCATTCCATTCCATTCCATTCCATTCCGTTCCATTCCAATCCATTCCATTCTACTCGGGTTGATTCCATTCCATTCCATTCCATTCCATTCCATTCCATTCCATTCCAATCCATTCCATTCTAATCGGGTTGATTGCATTCCATTCCATTCCATTCCATTCCATTCCATTCCATTCCAATTCATTCCATTCAACACGGGTTGATTCCATTCCATTCAATTCCATTCCATTCCATTCCATTCAATTCCATTCCATTAAATTTTATTCCATTCCATTCCATTCCATTCCTTTCCATTCCATTCCATTCCATTACGTTCTACTTGGGTTGATTTCATTCCATTTCAATCCATTCCATTCCATTCCATTCCATTCCATTCCATTCCATTCTTTTCGATTCCATTCGATTCCATTCCATTCCATTCCATTCCAATCCATTCCGTTCTACTCGGGTTGATTCCATTCCATTCCATTCCATTCCAATCCATTCCATTCTAATCGGGTTGATTGCATTCCATTCCATTCCATTCCATTCCATTCCATTCCATTCCAATTCATTCCATTCTACTCGGGTTGATTCCATTCCATTCAATTCCATTCCATTCCATTCCATTCAATTCCATTCCATTAAATTTTATTCCATTCCATTCCATTCCTTTCCTTTCCATTCCATTCCATTCCATTACGTTCTACTCGGGTTGATTTCATTCCATTCCAATCCATTCCATTCCATTCCATTCCATTCCATTCCATTCCATTCTTTTCGATTCCATACGATTCCATTCCATTCCATTCCATTCCAATCCATTCCGTTCTACTCGGGTTGATTCCATTCCATTCCATTCCATTCCATTCCATTCCATTCCATTCCATTCCATTTCAATCCATTCCATTCTACTCGGGTTGATTCCATTCCATTCCATTCCATTCCATTCCATTCCATTCCATTCCATTCCATTCCATTACTTTCCTTTCCATTCCATTCCATTCCATTCCATTACGTTCTACTCGGGTTGATTTCATTCCATGCCATTCCATTCCATTCCATTCCAATCCATTCCGTTCTACTCGGGTTGATTCCATTCCATTCCATTCGATTCCATTCCATTCCATTTCAATCCATTCCATTCTACTCGGGTTGATTCCATTCGATTCCATTCCATTCCACTGGATTCCATTCCATTCCATTCCATTCCATTCCGTTCCATTCGATTCGATTCCATTCCATTCCAATCCATTCCATTCCATTCCATTCCATTCCATTCCATTCCATTCCATTCCATTCCATTCCTTTCCATTCCATTGGATTCCATTCCATTCCATTCCATTCCATTCCATTCCATTCCATTCCATTCCATTCCTTTCCATTCCATTCCATTCCATTCCGTTCTACTCGGGTTGATTCCATTCTATTCCATTCCATTCCATTCGATTCAATTCGATTCCATTCGATTCCATTCCATTCCATTCCATTAAATTTCATTCCATTCCATTCCATTCCATTCCATTCCATTCCATTCCGTTCGATTCCATTCCATTCCATTCCAATCCAATCCATTCCATTCTACTCGGGTTGATTCCATTCCATTCCATTCCATTCCATTCCATTCCATTCCATTCCATTCCGTTCCATTCCAATCCATTCCATTCTACTCGGGTTGATTCCATTCCATTCCATTCCATTCCATTCCATTCCAATCAATTCCATTCTACTCGGGTTGATTGCATTCCATTCCATTCCATTCCATTCCATTCCATTCCATTCCAATCCATTCCATTCTACTCGGGTTGATTCCTTTCCATTCAATTCCATTCCATTCCATTCCATTCCATTCCATTCCATTAAATTTTATTCCATTCCATTCCATTCCATTCCATTCCATTCCATTCCATTCCATTCCATTCCATTCCATTCCATTCCTTTCGATTCCATACGATTCCATTCCATTCCATTCCATTCCAATCCATTCCGTTCTACTCGGGTTGATTCCATTCCATTCCATTCCATTCCATTCGATTCCATTCCATTCCATTACAATCCATTCCATTCTACTCGGGTTGATTCCATTCCATTCCATTCCATTCCATTCCATTCCATTCCATTCCATTCCATTCCATTACTTTCCTTTCCATTCCATTCCATTCCATTCCATTACTTTCTACTAGGGTTGATTTCATTCCATGCCATTCCATTCCATTCCATTCCAATCCATTCCGTTTTACTCGGGTTGATTCCATTCCATTCCATTCCATTCCATTCGATTCCATTCCATTCCATTTCAATCCATTCCGTTCTACTCGGGTTGATTCCATTCCATTCCATTCCATTCCATTCCATTCCATTCCATTCCATTCCATTCCATTCCATTCCATTCCATTACGTTCTACTCGGGTTGATTTCATTCCATTCCATTCCATTCCATTCCATTCCATTCCATTCCATTCCATTCCATTCTTTTCGATTCCATACGATTCCATTCCATTCCATTCCATTCCAATCCATTCCGTTCTACTCGGGTTGATTCCATTCCATTCCATTCCATTCCATTCCATTCCATTCCATTCCATTCCATTCCATTCCATTCCATTCCATTCCATTCCTTTCCATTCCATTCCATTCCATTCCGTTCTACTCGGGTTGATTCCATTCTATTCCATTCCATTCCATTCGATTCCATTCGATTCCATTCGATTCCATTCCATTCCATTCCATTAAATTTCATTCCATTCCATTCCATTCCATTCCATTCCATTCCATTCCGTTCGATTCCATTCCATTCCATTCCAATCCAATCCATTCCATTCTACTCGGGTTGATTCCATTCCATTCCATTCCATTCCATTCCATTCCATTCCATTCCATTCCGTTCCATTCCAATCCATTCCATTCTACTCGGGTTGATTCCATTCCATTCCATTTCATTCCATTCCATTCCATTCCAATCCATTCCATTCTAATCGGGTTGATTGCATTCCATTCCATTCCATTCCATTCCATTCCATTCCATTCCAATTCATTCCATTCTACTCGGGTTGATTCCATTCCATTCAATTCCATTCCATTCCATTCCATTCAATTCCATTCCATTAAATTTTATTCCATTCCATTCCATTCCATTCCTTTCCATTCCATTCCATTCCATTACGTTCTACTCGGGTTGATTTCATTCCATTCCATTCCATTCCATTCCATTCCATTCCATTCCATTCCATTCTTTTCGATTCCATACGATTCCATTCCATTCCATTCCATTCCAATCCATTCCGTTCTACTCGGGTTGATTCCATTCCATTCCATTCCATTCCATTCCATTCCATTCCATTCCATTCCATTCCATTTCAATCCATTCCATTCTACTCGGGTTGATTCCATTCCATTCCATTCCATTCCATTCCATTCCATTCCATTCCATTCCATTACTTTCCTTTCCATTCCATTCCATTCCATTCCATTACGTTCTACTCGGGTTGATTTCATTCCATGCCATTCCATTCCATTCCATTCCAATCCATTCCGTTCTACTCGGGTTGATTCCATTCCATTCCATTCGATTCCATTCCATTCCATTTCAATCCATTCCATTCTACTCGGGTTGATTCCATTCCATTCCATTCCATTCCATTCCATTCCATTCCATTCCATTCCATTCCATTCCATTCTATTCCATTCCATTCCATTCCGTTCTACTCGGTTTGATTCCATTCCATTCCATTCCATTCCAGTCCATTCCAATCCATTCCTTTCTACTCGGTTTGATTCCATTCCATTCCATTCCATTCCATTCCATTCCATTCCATTCCATTCCTTTCGATTCCATTCCATTCCATTCCATTCCATTCCATTCCATTCCATTCCATTCCATTCCATTCCATTCTATTGCATTCCATTCCATTCCATTCCATTCCGTTCTACTCGGGTTGATTCCAATCTATTCCATTCCATTCCATTCCGTTACATTCCATTCCATTCCATTCCATTCCATTCCATTCCGTTCCATTCCATTCCATTCCATTCCAGTCCATTCCAATCCATTCCATTCTACTCGGGTTGATTCCATTCCATTCCATTCCATTCCATTCTATTCCATTACATTCCATTCCAATCCATTCCATTCTACTCGGGTTGATTCCATTCCATTCCATTCCATTCCATTCCATTCCATTCCATTCCATTCCATTCCATTCCATTCCATTCCATTCCATTAAATTTTATTCCATTCCATTCCATTCCATTCCTTTCCTTTCCAATCCGTTCCATTCCATTCCATTACGTTCTACTCGGGTTGATTTCATTCCATTCCATTCCATTCCATTCCATTCCATTCCATTCCATTCCATTCCATTCCATTCGATTCCATTCCATTCCATTTCAATCCATTCCATTCTACTCGGGTTGATTCCATTCCATTCCATTTGATTCCATTCCATTCCATTCCATTCCATTCCATTCCATTCCATTCTGTTCTACTCGGGTTGATTTCATTCTATTCCATTCCATTCCATTCCCTTCCATTCCATTCCATTCAATTCCATTCGATTCCAATCCATTCCATTCCATTAAATTCCATTCCATTCCATTCCATTCCATTCCATTCCATTCCATTCCATTCCATTCCATTCCATTCCATTCCATTCCATTCCATTCCATTCCATTCCATTCCATTCCGTTCTACTCGGGTTGATTCCATTCCATTCCATTCCATTCCATTCCATTCCATTCCATTCGATTCCATTCCATTCCATTCCATTCCAATCCATTCCATTCCAATCCATTCCATTCTACTCGGGTAGATTCCATTCCATTACATTCCTTTCCATTCCATTCCATTCCATTCCATTCCATTCCATTCGATTCCATTCGATTCCATTCCATTCCATTCCATTAAATTCCATTCCATTCCATTCCATTCCATTCCATTCTACTCGGGTTGATTCCATTCCATTCCATTCCATTCCATTCCATTCCATTCCATTCCATTCCATTCCATTCCATTCCATTCCATTCCATTCCATTCCATTCCATTGCATTCCAATCCATTCCATTCTACTCGGGTTGATTTGATTCCATTCCATTCCATTCCATTCCATTTCATTCCATTCCATTCGATTCCATTCCTTTCCAATCCATTCCATTCCATTCCATTCCATTTCATTCCATTCCATTCCATTCCATTCGATTCGATTCCATTCCATTCCATTCCGTTCCATTCCTTTCTATTCGATTCCATTCCATTCCATTCCATTCCATTCCATTCCATTCCGTTCCATTCCATTCCATTCCATTCCATTCCGTTCTACTCGGGTTCATTCCATTCCATTCCATTCCATTGCATTCTGTTCCATTGAATTCCCTTCCTTTCTATTCCATTCCATTCCATTCCATTCCATTCCGTTCTACTCGGGTTGATTCCATTCCATTCCATTCCATTCCATTCCATTCCATTCCGTTCAATTCCATTCCATTCCATTCCATTCCATTCCATTCTATACCATTCCATTCCATTCGATTCCATTCGATTCCATTCGATTCCATTCCATTCCATTCCATTAAATTCCATTCCATTCCATTCCATTCCATTCCATTCCATTCCATTCCATTCCATTCCATTCCATTCCATTCCATTCCATTCCGTTCTACTCGGGTTGATTCCATTCCATTCCATTCCATTCCATTCCATTCCATTCCATTCGATTCCATTCAATTCCATTCCATTCCATTCCATTCCAATCCAGTCCATTCTACTCGGGTTGATTTGATTCCATTCCATTCCATTCCATTCCATTCCATTCCATTCCATTCCATTCCATTCCATTCCATTCCATTCCATTCCATTCCATTCCAATCCATTCCATTCAACTCGGGTTGATTTGATTCCATTCCATTCCATTCCATTCCATTCCATTCCATTCGATTCCTTTCGATTCCATTCCATTCCATTCCATTAAATTCCATTCCATTCCATTCCATTCCATTCCATTCCATTCCATTCCATTCCATTCCATTCCATTCCGTTCTACTCGGGTTGATTCCATTCCATTCCATTCCATTCCATTCCATTCCATTCCATTCCATTCGATTATATTGAATTCCATTCCATTCCATTCCATTCCATTGTATTCCAATCCATTCCTTTCTACTCGGGTTGATTCCATTCCATTCCATTCCGTTCCACTCCATTCCATTCTTTTCCATTCCATTCCATTTCATTGCATTTCAATCCATTCCATTCTACTCGGGTTGATTCCATTCCATTCCATTCCATTCCATTCCATTCCATTCCATTCCATTCCAATCCATTCCATTCTACTCGGGTTGATTCCATTCCATTCCTTTCCATTCCATTCCATTCCATTCCATTCCATTCCATTCCATTCCATTCCGTTCCGTTCCATTCCATTCCATTCCATTCCATTCCATTCCATTCCATTCCGTTCTACTCGGGTTGATTCCATTCCATTCCATTCCATTCCATTCCATTCCATTCCATTCCATTCGATTCCATTCCAATCCATTCCATTCCAATCCATTCCATTCTACTCGGGTAGATTCCATTCCATTCCATTCCATTCCATTCCATTCCATTCCATTCCATTCCATTCCATTCCATTCCATTTGATTCCATTCGATTCCATTCCATTCCATTCCATTCCAATCCATTCCATTCTACTCGGGATGATTCCATTCTATTCCATTCCATTCCATTCCATTCCATTCCATTCCATTCCATTCCATTCCATTCCATTCCATTCCAATCCATTCCATTCTACTCGGGTTGATTCCATTCCATTCCATTCCATTCGATTCCATTCGATTCCATTCGATTCCATTCCATTCCATTCCATTAAATTCCATTCCATTCCATTCCATTCCATTCCATTCCATTCCATTCCATTCCATTCCATTCCATTCCATTCCATTGCATTCCATTCCATTCCGTTCTACTCGGGTTGATTCCATTCCATTCCATTCCATTCCATTCCATTCCATTCCATTCCATTCCATTCCATTCCATTCGATTCCATTCAATTCCATTCCATTCCATTCCATTCTAATCCAGTACATTCTACTCGGGTTGATTTGATTCCATTCCATTCCATTCCATTCCATTCCATTCCATTCCATTCCATTCCATTCCATTCCATTCCAATCCATTCCATTCATCTCGGGTTGATTTGATTCCATTCCATTCCATTCCATTCCATTCGATTCCATTCGATTCCATTCCATTCCATTCCATTAAATTCCATTCCGTTCCATTCCATTCCATTCCATTCCATTCCATTCCATTCCATTCCATTCCATGCCATTCCATTCCATTCCGTTCTACTCGGGTTGATTCCATTCCATTCCATTCCATTCCATTCCATTCCATTCCATTCCATTCCATTCGATTCCATTCAATTCCATTCCATTCCATTCCGTTCCATTCCAATCCATTCCATTCTACTCGGGTTTATTCCATTCCATTCCATTCCATTCCATTCCATTCCATTCCATTCCATTCCAATCCATTCCATTCTACTTGGGTTGATACCATTCCATTCCATTCCATTCCATTCCGTTCCATTCCATTCCAATCCATTCCATTCTACTCGGGTTGATTCCATTCCATTCCATTCCATTCCATTCCATTCCATTCCATTCCATTCCATTCCAATCCATTCCATTCAACTCGGGTTGATTCCATTCCATTCGATTCCATTCCATTCCATTCCATTAAATTTTATTCCATTCCATTCCATTCCATTCCTTTCCATTCCATTCCATTCCGTTACTTTCTACTCGGGTTGATTTCATTCCATTCCATTCCATTCCATTCCATTCCATTCCATTCCATTCCATTCCATTCCATTCCTTTCGATTCCATACGATTCCATTCCATTCCATTCCATTCCAATCCATTCCGTTCTACTCGGGTTGATTCCATTCCATCCCATTCCATTCCATTCCATTCCATTCCATTCCATTCCATTCCATTCCATTTCAATCCATTCCATTCTCCTCGGGTTGATTCCATTCCATTGCATTCCATTCCATTCCATTCCATTCCATTCCATTCCAGTCCATTCCAATCCATTCCATTCTACTCGGGTTGATTCCATTCCATTCCATTCCATTCCATTCCATTCCATTCCTTTCGATTCCATTCCATTCCATTCCATTCATTCCATTCCATTCTATTGCATTCCATTCCATTCCATTCCATTCTGTTCTACTCGGGTTGATTCCAATCTATTCCATTCCATTCCATTCCGTTACATTCCATTCCATTCCATTCCATTAAATTCCGTTCCATTCCATTCCATTCCATTCCAGTCCATTCCAATCCATTCCATTCTACTCGGGTTGATTCCATTCCATTCCATTCCATTCCATTCCATACCAATCCATTCCATTCTACTTGTGTTGATTCCATTCCATTCCATTCCATTCCATTACATTCCATTCCATTCGGTTCCTTTCCATTCCATTCCATTCCATTCCATTCCATTAAATTTTATTCCATTCCATTCCATTCCATTCCTTTCCTTTCCATTCCATTCCATTCCATTCCATTACGTTGTACTCGGATTGATTTCATTCCATTCCATTCCATTCCATTCCATTCCATTCCATTCCATTCCATTCCATTCCATTCCATTCCATTCCATTCCACTCGATTCCATTCCATTCCATTCCATTCCATTCCATTCCATTCCATTCCATTCCATTCCATTCCATTCCAATCCATTCCGTTTTTCTCGGGTTGATTCCATTCCATTCCATTCCATTCCATTCGATTCCATTCCATTCCATTTCAATCCATTCCATTCTACTCGGGTTGATTCCATTCCATTCCATTCCATTCCATTCCATTCCATTCCATTCCATTCCATTCCATTCCAATCCATTCCATTCTACTCGGGTTGATTCCATTCCATTCCATTCCATTCCATTCCATTCCATTCCATTCCATTCCAGTCCATTCCAATCCATTCCATTCTACTCGGGTTGATTCCATTCCATTCCATTCCATTCCATTCCATTCCATTCCATTCCATTCCTTTCGATTCCATTCCATTCCAGTCCATTCCAATCCATTCCATTCTACTCGGGTTGATTCCATTCCATTCCATTCCATTCCATTACATTCCATTCCAATCCATTCCATTCTACTTGGGTTGATACCATTCCATTCCATTCCATTCCATTCCATTCCATTCCATTCCATTCCATTCCATTCGATTCCATTCCATTCCATTACATTCCATTAAATTTTATTCCATTCCATTCCATTCCATTCCTTTCCTTTCCATTCCATTCCATTGCATTCCATTACGTTCTACTCGGGTTGATTTCATTCCATGCCATTCCATTCCATTGCATTCCAATCCATTCCGTTCTACTCGGGTTGATTCCATTCCATTCCATTCCATTCCATTTGATTCCATTCCATTCCATTTCAATCCATTCCATTCTACTCGGGTTGATTCCATTCCATTCCATTCCATTCCATTCCATTCCATTCCATTCCATTCCATTCCATTCCATTCCATTACTTTCCATTCCATTCCGTTCTAATCGGGTTAATTCTATTCCGTTCCATTCCATTCCATTCCATTCCATTCCATTCCATTCCATTCCATTCCATTCCTTTCCATTCCATTCCATTCCATTCTACTCGGTTTGATTCCATTCCATTCCATTCCATTCCATTCCATTCCTTTCGATTCCATTCCATTCCATTCCATTCCATTCCATTCCATTCCATTCCATTCCATTCCATTCCATTCCATTCCATTCTATTGCATTCCATTCCATTCCATTCCATTCCGTTCTACTCGGGTTGATTCCAATCTATTCCATTCCATTCCATTCCGTTACATTCCATTCCATTCCATTCCATTCCATTCCGTTCCATTCCATTCCATTCCATTCCAGTCCATTCCAATCCATTCCATTCTACTCGGGTTGATTCCATTCCATTCCATTCCATTCCATTCCATTACATTACATTCCATTCCAATCCATTCCATTCTACTCGGGTTGATTCCATTCCATTCCATTCCATTCCATTCCATTCCATTCCATTCCATTCGATTCCATTCCATTCCATTCCATTCCATTCCATTCCATTCCATTCCATTCCATTAAATTTTATTCCATTCCATTCCATTCCATTCCTTTCCTTTCCATTGCATTCCATTCCATTCCATTACGTTCTACTCGGGTTGATTTCATTCCATTCCATTCCATTCCATTCCATTCGATTCCATTCCATTCCATTTCAATCCATTCCATTCTACTCGGGTTGATTCCATTCCATTCCATTTGATTCCATTCCATTCCATTCCATTCCATTCCATTCCATTCTGTTCTACTCGGGTTGATTTCATTCTATTCCATTCCATTCCATTCCCTTCCATTCCATTCCATTCAATTCCATTCGATTCCAATCCATTCCATTCCATTAAATTCCATTCCATTACACTCCATTCCATTCCATTCCATTCCATTCCATTCAATTCCATTCCGTTCTACTCGGGTTGATTCCATTCCTTTCCATTCCATTCCATTCCATTCCATTCCATTCCATTCCATTCCATTCCATTCCATTCCATTCCATTCCGTTCTACTCGGGTTCATTCCATTCCATTCCATTCCATTGCATTCTATTCCATTGAATTCCCTTCCTTTCTAATCCATTCCATTCCATTCCATTCCATTCCGTTGTACTCGGGTTGATTCCATTCCATTCCATTCCATTCCATTCCATTCCATTCCATTCCATTCCATTCCATTCCATTCCATTCCATTCCATTCCATTCGATTCCATTCCATTCCATTCCATTCCATTCCATTCCAATCCATTCCATTCTACTCGGGTTCATTCCATTCCATTCCATTCCATTCCATTCCATTCCATTCCATTTCATTCGGTTCCATTCGGTTCCATTCGATTCCATTCCATTTCAATCCATTCCATTCCATTCCGTTCCGTTCCGTTCCGTTCTACTCGGGTTCATTCCATTCCATTCCATTCCATTGCATTCTATCCCATTGAATTCCCTTCCTTTCTATTCCATTCCATTCCATTCCATTCCATTCCGTTCTATTCGGGTTGATTCCATTCTATTCCACTCCATTCCATTCGATTCCATTGGTTTCCATTCGATTCCATTCCATTCCATTCCATTCTATTCTATTGAATTCTATTCCATTCCATTCCATTCCATTGTATTCCAATCCATTCCTTTCTACTCGGGTTGATTCCATTCCATTCCATTCCGTTCCACTCCATTCCATTCCTTTCCATTCCATTCCATTTCATTGCATTTCAATCCATTCCATTCTACTCGGGTTGATTCCATTCCATTCCATTCCATTCCATTCCATTCCATTCCATTCCAATCCATTCCATTCTACTCGGGTTGATTCCATTCCATTCCTTTCCATTCCATTCCATTCCATTCCATTCCATTCCATTCCATTCCGTTCCGTTCCATTCCATTCCATTCCATTCCATTCCATTCCATTCCATTCCATTCCGTTCTACTCGGGTTGATTCCATTCCATTCCATTCCATTCCATTCCATTCGATTCCATTCCAATCCATTCCATTCCAATCCATTCCATTCTACTCGGGTATTTTCCATTCCATTCCTTTCCATTCCATTCCATTCCATTCCATTCCATTCCATTCCATTTGATTCCATTCGATTCCATTCCATTCCATTCCATTCCAATCCATTCCATTCTACTCGGGTTGATTCCATTCCATTCCATTCCATTCCATTCCATTCCATTCCATTCCATTCCAATCCATTCCATTCTACTCGGGTTGATTCCATTCCATTCCATTCCATTCCATTCCATTCCACTCCATTCCGTTCAATTCCATTCCATTCCATTCCGTTCCATTCCATTCTATACCATTCCATTCCATTCGATTCCATTCGATTCCATTCGATTCCATTCCATTCCATTCCATTAAATTCCATTCCATTCCATTCCATTCCATTCCATTCCATTCCATTCCATTCCATTCCATTCCATTCCATTCCATTCCATTCCATTCCATTCCATTCCATTCCATTCCATTCCATTCCGTTCTACTCGGGTTGATTCCATTCCATTCCATTCCATTCCATTCCATTCCATTCCATTCCATTCGATTCCATTCAATTCCATTCCATTCCATTCCATTCCAATCCAGTCCATTCTACTCGGGTTGATTTGATTCCATTCCATTCCATTCCATTCCATTCCATTCCATTCCATTCCATTCCATTCCATTCCATTCCATTCCATTCCAATCCATTCCATTCAACTCGGGTTGATTTGATTCCATTCCATTCCATTCCATTCCATTCGATTCCTTTCGATTCCATTCCATTCCATTCCATTAAATTCCATTCCATTCCATTCCATTCCATTCCATTCCATTCCATTCCATTCCATTCCATTCCATTCCGCTCTACTCGGGTTGATTCCATTCCATTCCATTCCATTCCATTCCATTCCATTCCATTCCATTCCATTCGATTCCATTCAATTCCATTCCATTCCATTCCGTTCCATTCCAATCCACTCCATTCTACTCGGGTTGATTCCATTCCATTCCAATCCATTCCATTCCATTCCAATCCATTCCATTCTACTCGGGTTGATTCCATTCCATTCCATTCCATTCCATTCCATTCCATTCCATTCCATTCCGTTCCATTCCAATCCATTCCATTCTACTCCGGTTGATTCCATTCCATTCCATTCCATTCCATTCCATTCCATTCCATTCCATTCCAATCCATTCCATTCTACTCGGGTTGATTCCATTCCATTCCATTCCATTCCATTCCATTCCATTCCATTCCATTCCATTCCATTCCAATCCATTCCATTCAACTCGGGTTGATTCCATTCAATTCCATTCCATTCCATTCCATTCCATTAAATTTTATTCCATTCCATTCCTTTCCATTCCTTTCCATTCCATTCCATTCCATTACGTTCTACTCGGGTTGATTTCATTCCATTCCATTCCATTCCATTCCATTCCATTCCATTCCTTTCCATTCCATTCCATTCCATTCCATTCCATTCCTTTCGATTCCATACGATTCCATTCCATTCCATTCCATTCCAATCCATTCCGTTCTACTCGGGTTGATTCCGTTCCATCCCATTCCATTCCATTCCATTCCATTCCATTCCATTCCATTTCAATCCATTCCATTCTCCTCGGGTTGATTCCATTCCATTCCATTCCATTCCATTCCATTCCATTCCAGTCCATTCCAATCCATTCCATTCTACTCGGGTTGATTCCATTCCATTCCATTCCATTCCATTCCATTCCATTCCATTCCATTCCATTCCATTCCTTTCGATTCCATTCCATTCCATTCCATTCCATTCCATTCCATTCCATTCCATTCCATTCCATTCTATTGCATTCCATTCCATTCCATTCCATTCTGTTCTACTCGGGTTGATTCCAATCTATTCCATTCCATTCCATTCCGTTACATTCCATTCCATTCCATTCCATTCCATTCCGTTCCATTCCATTGCATTCCATTCCAGTCCATTCCAATCCATTCCATTCTACTCGGGTTGATTCCATTCCATTCCATTCCATTCCATTCCATTCCATTCCATTCCAATCCATTCCATTCTACTTGTGTTGATTCCATTCCATTCCATTCCATTCCATTCCATTCCATTCGGTTCCATTCCATTCCATTCCATTCCATTCCATTCCATTCCATTCCATTCCATTAAATTTTATTCCATTCCATTCCATTCCATTCCTTTCCTTTCCATTCCATTCCATTCCATTCCATTACTTTGTACTCGGGTTGATTTCATTCCATTCCATTCCATTCCATTCCATTCCATTCCATTCCATTCCATTCCACTCGATTCCATTCCATTCCATTCCATTCGATTGCATTCCATTCCAATCCATTCCGTTCTACTCGGGTTGATTCCATTCCATTCCATTCCATTCCATTCCATTCCATTCCATTCCATTTCAATCCATTCCATTCTACTCGGGTTGATTCCATTCCATCCATTCCATCCCATTCCATTCCATTCCATTCCATTCCATTCCATTCCAATCCATTCCATTCAACTCGGGTTGATTCCATTCCATTCCATTCCATTCCATTCCATTCCATTCCATTCCATTCCATTCCATTCCATTCCATTCCAATCCATTCCATTCAACTCGGGTTGATTCCATTCAATTCCATTCCATTCCATTCCATTCCATTAAATTTTATTCCATTCCATTCCATTCCATTCCTTTCCATTCCATTCCATTCCATTCCATTCCATTACGTTCTACTCGGGTTGATTTCATTCCATTCCATTCCATTCCATTCCATTCCATTACATTCCATTCCATTCCATTCCTTTCGATTCCATACGATTCCATTCCATTCCATTCCATTCCAATCCATTCCATTCTACTCGGGTTGATTCCATTCCATTCCAATCCATTCCATTCGATTCCATTCCATTCCATTTCAATCCATTCCATTCTACTCGGGTTGATTCCATTCCATTCCATTCCATTCCATTCCATTCCATTCCATTCCATTCCATTCCATTCCATTCCATTCCATTCCATTCCAGTCCATTCCTATCCATTCCATTCTACTCGGGTTGATTCCATGCCGTTCCATTCCATTCCATTCCATTCCATTCCATTCCATTCCATTCCTTTTGATTCCATTCCATTCCATTCCATTCCATTCCATTCCATTCCATTCCATTCCATTCCATTCTATTGCATTCCATTCCATTCCATTCCATTCCGTTCTACTCGGGTTGATTCCAATCTATTCCATTCCATTCCATTCGTTTACATTCCATTCCATTCCATTCCATTCCATTCCGTTCCATTCCATTCCATTCCATTCCAGTCCATTCCAATCCATTCCATTCTACTCGAGTTGATTCCATTCCATTCCATTCCATTCCATTCCATTCCATTCCATTACATTCCATTCCAATCCATTCCATTCTACTAGGGTTGATTCCATTCCATTCCATTCCATTCCATTCCATTCCATTCCATTCCATTCCATTCGATTCCATTCCATTCCATTCCATTCCATTCCATTCCATTAAATTTTATTCCATTCCATTCCATTCCATTCCTTTCCTTTCCATTCCATTCCATTCCATTCCATTCCATTCGATTCCATTCCATTCCATTCCATTCCAAACCTTTCCGTTCTACTCGGGTTGATTCCATTCCATTCCATTCCATTCCATTCCATTCCATTCCATTCCATTCCATTCCATTCCATTCGATTCCATTCCATTCCATTCCTTTAAATTCCCTTCCATTCCATTCCATTCCATTAAATTCCATTGCATTCCATTCCATTCAATTCCATTCCATTCTACTCGGGTTGATTCCATTCCATTCCATTCCATTCCATTCCATTCCATTCCATTCCATTCCATTCCATTCCATTCCATTCGATTCCATTCGATTCCATTCCATTCCATTCCATTCCATTCCATTCCATTCCATTCGATTCCATTCGATTCCATTCCATTCCATTCCATTCCAATCCATTCCATTCTACTCGGGTTGATTCCATTCCATTCCATTCCATTCCATTCCATTCCATTCCATTCCATTCCATTCAATTCCATTCCATTCCATTCCATTTGATTCCATTCCATTCCATTCCAATCCATTCCATTCTACTCGGGTTGATTTGATTCCATTCCATTCCATTCCAGTCCAGTCCAGTCCATTCCAATCCATTCCATTCTACTCGGGTTGATTCCATTCCATTCCATTCCATTCCATTGCATTCCATTCCATTCCATTCCAATCCATTCCATTCTACTCGGGTTGATTCCATTCCATTCCATTCCATTCTATTCCATTCCATTCCAATTCATTCCATTCCATTCCATTCCATTCCATTCCAATCCATTCCATTCTACTCTGGTTGATTTGATTCCATTCCATTCCATTCCATTCCATTCCATTCCATTCCATTCCATTCCATTCCATTCCAGTCCATTCCAATCCATTCCATTCTACTCGGCTTGATTTGATTCCATTCCATTCCATTCCATTCCATTCCAGTCCATTCCAATCCATTCCATTCTTCTCGGGTTGATTCCATTCCATTCCATTCCATTCCATTCCATTCCATTCCGTTCTACTCTGGTTGAATTCATTCCTTTCCATTGCATTCCATTCCATTCCATTCCATTCTATGCCATTCGATTCCATTCCATTCCATTTCAATCCATTCCGTTCTACTCGGGTTGATTCCATTCCTTTCCATTCCATTCCATTCCTTTCCATTCCAGTCCATTCCAATCCATTCCATTCTACTCGGGTTGATTCCATTCGATTCCATTCCATTCCACTGGATTCCATTCCATTCCATTCCATTCCATTCCGTTCCATTCGATTCGATTCCATTCCATTCCAATCCATTCCATTGCATTCCATTCCATTCCATTCCATTCCATTCCATTCCTTTCCATTCCATTGGATTCCATTCCATTCCATTCCATTCCATTCCATTCCATTCCATTCCATTCCATTCCTTTCCATTCCATTCCATTCCATTCCGTTCTACTCGGGTTGATTCCATTCTATTCCATTCCATTCCATTCGATTCAATTCGATTCCATTCGATTCCATTCCATTCCATTCCATTAAATTTCATTCCATTCCATTCCATTCCATTCCATTCCATTCCATTCCATTCCGTTCGATTCCATTCCATTCCATTCCAATCCAATCCATTCCATTCTACTCGGGTTGATTCCATTCCATTCCATTCCATTCCATTCCATTCCATTCCATTCCATTCCATTCCGTTCCATTCCAATCCATTCCATTCTACTCTGGTTGATTCCATTCCATTCCATTCCATTCCATTCCATTCCAATCAATTCCATTCTACTCGGGTTGATTGCATTCCATTCCATTCCATTCCATTCCATTCCATTCCATTCCATTCCAATCCATTCCATTCTACTCGGGTTGATTCCTTTCCATTCAATTCCATTCCATTCCATTCCATTCCATTCCATTCCATTCCATTAAATTTTATTCCATTCCATTCCATTCCATTCCTTTCCATTCCATTCCATTCCATTACGTTCTACTCGTGTTGATTTCATTCCATTCCATTCCATTCCATTCCATTCCATTCCATTCCATTCCATTCCATTCCATTCCTTTCGATTCCATACGATTCCATTCCATTCCATTCCATTCCAATCCATTCCGTTCTACTCGGGTTGATTCCATTCCATTCCATTCCATTCCATTCGATTCCATTCCATTCCATTACAATCCATTCCATTCTACTCGGGTTGATTCCATTCCATTCCATTCCATTCCATTCCATTCCATTCCATTCCATTCCATTACTTTCCTTTCCATTCCATTCCATTCCATTCCATTACTTTCTACTAGGGTTGATTTCATTCCATGCCATTCCATTCCATTCCATTCCAATCCATTCCGTTTTACTCGGGTTGATTCCATTCCATTCCATTCCATTCCATTCGATTCCATTCCATTCCATTTCAATCCATTCCGTTCTACTCGGGTTGATTCCATTCCATTCCATTCCATTCCATTCCATTCCATTCCATTCCATTCCATTCCATTCCATTCCATTACGTTCTACTCGGGTTGATTTCATTCCATTCCATTCCATTCCATTCCATTCCATTCCATTCCATTCCATTCCATTCCATTCTTTTCGATTCCATACGATTCCATTCCATTCCATTCCATTCCAATCCATTCCGTTCTACTCGGGTTGATTCCATTCCATTCCATTCCATTCCATTCCATTCCATTCCATTCCATTCCATTCCATTGCATTCCATTCCATTCCATTCCATTCCTTTCCATTCCATTCCATTCCATTCCGTTCTACTCGGGTTGATTCCATTCTATTCCATTCCATTCCATTCGATTCCATTCGATTCCATTCGATTCCATTCCATTCCATTCCATTAAATTTCATTCCATTCCATTCCATTCCATTCCATTCCATTCCATTCCGTTCGATTCCATTCCATTCCATTCCAATCCAATCCATTCCATTCTACTCGGGTTGATTCCATTCCATTCCATTCCATTCCA